>NC_133666.1:123741537-124041537 GCF_037893015.1 Macrotis lagotis | reverse complement strand
GTAACTGTGGGAATATTGATAAGAAAGATAAGGCATGGATTTTGCTTATAGGAATCTTATAACTTGTTGAATCCTTATTTACCAGGAAGACAAAACAGAAGTACAACACAAAGAAAATACAGTAAAAATATTTTCTTGTATATAGCAGTAATGCTATAGTCACAAGACCCAATGGCTCTGGAGGAGAAAGTGAGATTGGTGACTTAGCACAGTATCCCTCACTTAAATCCAATTCACATGTCATGGCATCACCTCCCTGATGTCATGGTCCTCTTTGAGACCAAAGGACAAACAACGACTACAATAGCCAAAATATATGAAAATTGGAGAAAGGATAAATCAATGAATTCAGAATAATCTGGAAAAAGTAAAACTGGAGCTCAGTCTTGAAAAATAAATTAGGATTTAAATCAGCAAATGGAAGGAGGGAAAGGGATTCCAAGTTGGGATAAATAGCATGGCAAAAATAGAGGTAGAAATAATCAAATCAAAGCATTTGTTGAGAAGATTGTATGACAGAAGAGAAGAAAAGGTGGCTGTATTGGAGAATATCAGAGGAATGATTGAAAAATTCATCCCTAGATTGGATGCCAGGTTGAGCTAGAATCTGATTTGGTACATTTTATTATGGCTTCTTTTAAAAAAAAAATATTTCTTTGGTGTCTTGCAAGGCAATGGGGTTAAGTGACTTGCCCAAAGTTACATAGCTAAATGCCTGAGGTCACATTTGAACTCAGGCCTCCTGAATCCAGGGCCTCTGCCATTTAGCTGCCCCTCTTATAGATGAAATCATTTATTTAAGTGATAGGTAGAATAGATAAGAACCTGAAGGAGAAAGGCTACTAATAATTCAAATATAAATTGATGAATGTACACTGGAATGGTGGTATTGGGAACATTTTGTGAAGAATCTGTAATTTTGGCCAACTCTGGAACTCTAGCCTAGAAAATCCACTAATGATCCATATGAGAGAGAAGTCCTTAAGAGTTACCTGAGGAACATAAATTTAACTCAGAATTCAGCTCTGAATTCATTGGATCTCTCTTTTCTCATTGCCACCTTTTGCTTTGTGACTGCTATTAATCTACTTTTTGAACTGAGCCTCCTGAGACCATATCCTGGAGGATGTAAGTTACTCAACTTGTTAGACCCTGGTGTGCCATCTAATGTCCCATGCCTACCCTATTCCCTCTTTTTCCTCTTGGTCTGAGAACTGATTTCTAATTGGTATCATTATGATTTCCCAGACCAAAACATTCTTGTTTGCCACCACTCTCTCTATATGTGTTATTTGCCCTCATTTGAATGTGATTTGAGTAGTCTTGAAGAATAGCAATTGTTTTGCTTTTATATTTGTGTCCCTAAACCTTAGATGAGTGTCAAATAAATGCTTTTACTTATATTCATTCAGGGGCCTTGTGTGGGAGTCACAAAGTTAGTGGCAGGGATAAGATTGAAAAATTACTAAGAAAGAACACCACTAAGTGGTGAATGATGGAATTTAGGGGAGAATAATTCTAAGATGACTCCATGGTCCTCAGTTTGGGTGGTTGAAAAAACAGTATGGATAGAAATGGGAAAATTGAGAGGTATAATTGATTTGGGGAGGATGATGATAAACTCACTTTTGGACACTGAAACTTTATTCAGAATTTGATGTTCAATTTTTTAGACTCCTACTATGTTTTAAGCACTATACTAGATGCTGGAGATACAAGAAAAACAAAAAATGGCTCCTGTTCTCAAAGAGCTTACATTCTATTGGTGATGGTGGTGGTGGGAACTTTTTCACCTATGAATAAATTTGAAATATAAAGAAAGTCAATAGAATTTTAGGTGGTCTAAGGAGATCTATGTTCTATAAAATGTGAGGGTTCTGTAAAATTTATCCAACATTACCCAAAAATAGTTGATGGCAGATGTGGGATTTGAGTCCAGGTCCTTTGATTCCAAATCCAACACCCTTTTCTCTAAACCATTTTCCTCCCTCTTCATTTCTTCATGGAATGCATTCTCTTCTTTTTTCCAACTCTCAGTCTTTCAAAGCTTAGTTGTCCTAGCCTCCTTCCCCCATCCTCAGCTCCCTTCAACCTTATGAAATCTTCTCAGAAGAATGGTTTTAAATGTAAGAAGAGGGATACATATTTTTATTACCAGTGTGAAAAATAGTGCTTCATGAATAGTAGGCACTTTAAAAATATTTATTGAATGAAATGGAGAGACAGACCTGCATGTCAAAGGGTGGAATAACTTTCCCCATGGAGCCTTTCTTGATCTTCATTCCCCTGAGTACTGCACAAGTTAGTCCCTGTTGATCATAAACATACAAAATAAATACATTTAATGGAAAGTGTCAGAAGCTTCTATTGAAGGCCTAAATAGTTCTCTTTAATATGAAATCAGATAATCAGAAAAGATATTTTTAAAAGATTCTTTCTAGCAGTAAATCCTATGACATAAATCATTCCAAAATGTCAACATCTCTCACAGACCATTTTTATTTTTGGTGCTTTTCCAGGTTTTTTCTTTATAGGATCCTCCTCCTCCTCCTCCTCCCTGCCCCACCCAAGCTCCTAACCTTTGTTCCCTTCCCATTTGTTCAGTTGTTTTTTTCAGTTGTGTTTGACTTTCACCTCATTTGGGACTTTCTTTGACAAAGATGTTAAAGTGCTTTGCTATTTCCTTGTACAGATTGTTTTACAGATGAGGAAATGGATACAAAAAAAGGTTAAGTGACTTGCCCAGGGTCACATAACTAGTAAGTGTCTGAGCCCTGGTTTGAACTCAGGAAAATGAGATTTTCTGACTCAAGGCTCAGCACTCCATTTTCTGTTTCATTTTCTGCCCTCTCTTCCTACTAGTCTTGATCTTTAGTTAGTTGTTGGTTCTCCTTAGCAAGATCCTTTAGGAAGGATCAGGTAAACCAACTAACCCTCAAGTATTAATAACAGAACTCTTTCCAGTTCCTACATTTTCTTAAGAAATCAATCAAACTCTAAGAAATGATTCTTTAATGACAGAGTCTTCTTCTGTTTCCTAATCTATAAATCTGGGGGTAAAGTTTGAAATAATTTTATCTCTAATGTTCCCTTTGACTCTAATAACCAAGCATTTTGTTAGGGCTTTAAGATTTACAAAGCATTTTACATATTGTTCTCTCATTTGATCCTTATAACAACCCTGGGAGATAGGTGATATTATTTTCCTCATTTTGAAGATGAGGAAACTGAGATTGAGGGAAGTTAATTAATTTGTCCAGGGTCACAAAGCGAGTAAGTGTCTAAGGCAGGATTTGAACTCAGAGTTTCCTGCTTCCAAGTACAACACTTTGTTGTGTTACCTAGCTGCTTGAAATCCTATAAAACAAATCACAGGTTGGTGATGAAATTTTTTGGGAGGGTGGGGTAGGTAGTTGGTTTCATAGTATTCTTCAGTCATCCCATATGATAGAGATTAAGCATTTACTTCACATTATTGAGTTAGGCACTATGCCAGACTGGAGATAAAAAAATTCAATAATTTCTGCATTTAAAGAGCTTACATTGGGCATATCAAACTGCATGTCACATAGATATTGGCTATAGAGGGTGGTGATGAGAGAAAATGAACAATTAAGGATGACTTTGCATGACTGCAAAGAAAATACATTTCATTTTTGGACCTGTTGAACCTTAGATGTTCATGAGATTTCCAGTTAGAAATGTCCAATCTACAGCTGGAACTGTGAGAATGGAGGTCAGGAGAGAGGATAGGACTGGAAAAATAGAATTGAGAAGCATCTACAAAGAGATAATAATTAAATCCATGGAAGATGATGAGATCATAAGGTGAAATAATGTAAAAGGAAGAGAGGACCCAGGACAGGGACTTAGGGCACACTTGTGGTTAACAAATGTGACATGGATGAAGATTCAGCAAAGGAGACAGAGAAGGTGCAATCAGATAGGCATCAGGAAAAATAGGTGAGAACAGTGTCACAAAAACTTGAGAAGAACGTAAAAGGGTGATTGACAGGGTCAAAGGATGCAGAAAAGTAAAAAAGGATGAGGATTGAGAAAAAGTCATTAGATATGACATTTAAGAGATTATCAGTACTTCTAAATTGAGCAGTTTGAGATGAATTGATGTAGTTGGAAACCAGATTGCAGAGGTTAAGAAGAGACTTAGAGGATGAGAAATAGAGGCACTGAATATAGATAGTCTTCTGAATGAGTTTAGTCATGTGAAAAGAGATGTGTAATAACTTGTGGGGATGGACAGATCAAGTGAGGGGTTTTGAGGATGGAGGGGACATGGACATGTTTGTGGGCATTGGGAAAACATTTCTCTTTCCATCATTTCCACTCTCACTTATCTTCAATCTTTCCCTGTCTACTTAATGCATAGTTTTAACTGGGTGGTGATATATTAGAAAGACCTGGACTTGGAGCCAGAAGACCTTGGTTTGAGTCTAATTCTGTCACTTATTATTTGTGTGGAATTAGTCAAGACTATGGATCTCTTGGTATTTTGCTCATTCATTTATTCAACAAGTATTTAACATATATCCTTTGATTATTGGACTTCAAAATTGTTACTAAGCCTGTTATGTCTACTGGTTGCTGAGATTCAAATGAGCTAACAGATGTGAAAACTCTTTGAAATGTTTAAAGTTCTTTATATGTACATATGCATAATGGAATTTGACCCATCTCAACTTTTCAGAACAACCTTATTTTTTTTGTTAGATTTTTGCAAGGCAAATGGGGTTAAGTGGCTTGCCCAAGGCCACACAGCTAGGGAATTATTAAGTGTCTGAGACCGGATTTGAACCCAGGTACTCCTGACTCCAAGGCCGGTGCTTTATCCACTACACCACCTAGCCTCCCCACAACCTTATTTTCAACACTTGGATTGTAAGCTTCCCATGATCAAGGAGATATCTTAGGTTTTGCTCACGTGAAATAGGCACTCAATAAATATCTAAATAAATATATACATAGGAGGATGATAGGATGCATGTGTAAATATATTGACAGATGGATAGAAGGATGATTGTACAAATTGATAGTGTTGGTGATTCTTTCATTGACCTCTAATAACTGAGGAGAGATCTTCCCACCTACCGTTTCTGACTGTCCATATAGTTCATGGATAGCTAGACCTGTTGCTTGTTTCCACTTGTCAAATTCTTCTGGCAGCAGTGGTTCACCACCACCAATACAATGCTTCAGGGTTGGGAATTTGTAACTAATACAGAAGGAAAAAAGTAAACAAAACATGAAGAGCATAATAAATATATTGCTGAAATATCATTTTGAAGTATCTGGAATTTGACCTATAAATAAACTCTTTTCCTATGTCTTTGGGTTTCTGTTTCTCTCTGTCTTTTTCTTCTCCACCTTCTTACTCCACTCTGTGTCTCTGACTGTATTTCTCACCTCCTTTCCCTTCTCTTTTTCTATCTCTCTTTTCTCTCACTTTCTTTTTCTTCATTCCCTCTCTCCCTTATCTCTCTTTTTCTTTAGCAAAGAAAAACAGTTGAGTTAGAGTAATTAATGTAGCAACTGAATTTTACAATGTGTGCAACATTTGATACTCACAGTCCCCCATCTCTCTTTGTACCAGGAAGAAAGTATGTTTCATTATTTGTTCTCTGAAATCCATTGCAATCAATCAATGCTTCTCTTTGTTAGTTGAGTTGTTTATTTAATGATTGAATTTTGATTGCTAAGGGACAGTAAAAGGTTATTTATTAGCATTTTTTCTCCTATGCTTCTTATCTGTTGGATAGGATCTTAGAAAAGACTTCAGAGGTCATTCAGTACAAATTTCTCATTTTATAAATGAGAGAGTGAAGCCCAGAGAGGTTGTGATTTGTCCAGTGGCATATCAGCACCAGAGCTAGGATTCAACTAGAGGTGGTCTGATTCCGATTCTTTTTAATACACTATGTGACTTGCTTATTAACTGAATGTTTCACTTTTTACTGGTCATTTGAATAAGGTTCAGGGTCAAGGAGAAAAAGTGAAAGGCCTTTCACATTTTTAGTATTTGGTAAAAACACAGGAACAAGAAATCAGAAGCCTACTATAAACTTTGATAAGTCATTTGCCATCTCTAACTCTCACATCTTGTGAGCTGCTGTTAACAAAGACTTATTGGAAAAGATACTATTAGTTATTGTGACCGTTAGGTGAGAGGTAGGGTTTTTGTGGATTTGACTAATCATGTTCCCATCTTCCATGACCATTCCCAGCATCTTGGGAAAAGTCAGAAATTTGTTTCTTAAATTGGCAAGATTTGGATAGCAAAGAGGAAATATGAAGAAATGATAAATTTAAAACAAGTTCTAAGGATCAAATCATAACAAAGGTAATTGAAATTGAAAATCAGAGAGCTTTTTTGTAATGAGGGAATAATCAGATGTACATTTTTTAAACAATTTATAACTTTAGTTATGATTTTTGAAACAGTTATTGAATATAGAATCTTAAGTTTACTGAATATCCACAATAGGCAGCAGGTAACTTGCCCTTTTTTAGATGTTGCTCTAGGTTAAAACAACTCCAAGTCTTAAGGGGAAAAGATGAGAACCATCTGGTTGAGTGTGGCTACTGGATCCTCCAATTATACCTGGAAACATTGAATTGTAGAAGCATTCGATATACGGATGAGCCAGATATCATGCAAGTGATGGGATAACTGGAGAGAGTCTGGCAAATGAAAGCAGAAATAATATTACCAGAATCCCAATTTCTTTCCCATGAGATTTATTCATTCTTCATTAATCAATTGATTCTTTCATTCACCTTAACTCAAATACTTATTTTATTAATAACTTAAAAGGTTAATCATGAATAAGAAAAATTAAAATCAGAACAACTCTTAATTTTCACTCCACACACTGCAAATTGGTAAAGATTACAAAAGATGAGAATTGTCCATTTTGGAGGGAAAATGGAAACATGGGCATAATTTTGCATTGTTAGTGGGAATGTGACTCATATAATCATTTTAAAAAATAATTTAAAATTAAATAGATGTCCATAGTCTTTGACCCAGATATACCCGAGATGGCAATTGATAGAAAAAAAAAAACTCCTGTTATATATCAATACACACTTATATCAATATTTTTTGATGGCAAAGAATTATAAACAAAATGGATGCCCATTGATTGAAAAATGACTAAACAAAGTGTGATACATGAGTGTACCTTCCCATGCTAATTACCTAGCTTTTCAACTTTGGGCAAGCCACTTAATTCAATTGCCTTTAAACGCCACCCCCCCAAAAAGAAAAAAGACAAATAAAGCAGAATTCTTCTCCCTGATTGGAGAAGAGGAAGACATATTAGGAGAAACTATGTTCATATAACAAAGAATATCAGACATCCAAAAAAGCTAAGTTAAAAAAAGGAGCTACTAAGCTCAAGATAAAAATAGTTCTCACCCTCAAGAAGCTTACATTTTGGAGCAATTTATTTATTTACAATGATCCAGGAGCTAGTTACAGAGAAATTACCACATAGAATATGAAGAATGCTGTAAGAAATGTACAAACAAAATGCTTATGGGAGTTCATAGGAGGAGAGATTTCTTTTTTTAAAATTTTTTTTATTTAAGGCAGTGACTTGCTCAGGGTCACATAGCTAGGTAATTAGTTGTTTTGGGTTTTTTTTTAGGTTTTTGCAAGGCAAATGGGGTTAAGTGGCTTGCTCAGATCACACAGCTAGGTAATTATCAAGTGTCTGAGACCCCATTTGAACCCAGGTATTCCTGACTCCAGGGCCGGTGCTTTATCCACTGTGCCACCTAGCTGCCCCCCCCCCCCCCCCCCCCGCCAGGGGAGATTTCTTATGGTGGGAAGGCTTTATAGAAGCAACAGTATTAAACCTGGACCTTGAAGAATGGCTAGGAATTTTACAGATATCTGGCATAAGCAAAGACTCAAAGGGGAAAAGCACAAGAAATGTTTGGAAAATGATGCATATTCTGGTTTTCCTGGTTAAAGTTTGAAAAGAAGGCCAGAGGGGTTGCTTTTGATTTTTTTACACAAAGATTATTAAATCGGGCATCTGTACATGCACACACACACACAAATAATATATTTATCACATATATTACATATTCATATATTATAATATAAATATATTACAAGAATATTATATTAATAAATAGTTATCACTCTAAAACCATATTGTATTATATTATATTACATTTTTAATATATTAAATTGCATTATATATTATATAAAGGAATTATGCATAATATATAATGCAATGCAAAAAGTTTACCATATTTTATATATATTATGTAAATTGCATATATGGACAGTATATTTTGATAACTATATTACAATATTATTTGTTTCCTTTATAATATTTTATATTTTATTTTATGCATTTAAAAACATTATTCTGAGAAGAGGTCCATAGGTTTTAGCAAGAAGACTATGATACAAAAAATTTAAGGATCCTTAGCTTACAGTATGGCATAAAATAGGCTTCTTAAATTTGAAAATAGAAAATAAAAACAAAAGCAAAAACCCTAAATCTGTTGTTGTTGTTGCTGCTGTGAAGAAGAAAAACTCCAACTTGCTGTGAGCAAGACAATATAAAATCTGGAATACTAAAGCACATATTGATGAGACTCATTCTTTCCATTTAAGTTTATGATAGAACTGCTGACAGAAGTCCAAATGAGCTCCTAATATCTACACATTTTCATTACACTGTAAAACATACATCCCAAAAAATGTTTGGGGGACTACTCTTCCAAACTTCCAATGTTATTACTATAAGGCATAATAATATCCTTATTGAGGGAATAATGAAATTTAATAAATATATTGAAATACTGAGAAGTTGAATTATTCAAGAATTGCTTCAATGATCAGGAACTTGATTTAAATTTCCTAGAAAATCTTACTTATAAGCAAGGCTGTCATTGTTTGTCCTTCATTCTTGAAGAGGGTCATGGCATCAGGTAGATGATGCCACAACTTGCAAGTGAGGCAGAGTAATATGGCCAGTCACCCAATCTCACTCTCTCCTCTGGAGCCATCTGGGTCCAATGGTAAGATATAAATTAGGATGACTGGAGTTGGACCTGAATGCAGTGAGAAACCTTGGCCTTTTAAAAAAATTACTATTTTATTTTTCACCAGTAACATATTGTGTATATTTTTACATTCATTTTTACAAGATTTTGAGTTCCATATTTTCCTCCCTCCTTCTCTTCTTTCCCCTCTTCTGAAAATGGTAGTTTATACATATTTAATATATTTCCATATTTTAATCTCAATTGTGAAAAAATAAACATTGAAAGAAAAAAGTAATTGAGAAAGAATAAAGTAATTGAAGAAGATATGCTTTGATCTGCAATCAGAATCTATCACTTCTTTGTCTGGATATGGATAGTATTTTCCTTGGTGAGTCCTTTGTACTTTTCTTGGATCCTTTGCTGGAAAAAAGCTAAGTAATTCACAATTGATTATCAATGTCAGTGATATGAACATTGTTTTCCTGATTCTGTTCATTTCATTTTGCACCAATTTATACAAGTCTTTCCAGGTTTTTCCAAACCCTAACTGTTCATCATTTCTTAGTGCTTAATAGTATTCCATTACATTTATATGCCACAGCTTGTTCAGCTATTTCCTAATTGATGATCATCACTTCAGTTTCCAATATTTTGCCACCATGAAAAATGCTGTTAACATTACTTTTGCACATGCAGGTCCTTTTCCCTTTTTTATCTTCTTTGGGATACAGATCCAATAGTGATATTATTGGATCAACTTTTGCACGATTTGGTTGCCCTTCAGGGATAGTTCCAGACCTTGACCTTTTAAACTGTGATTTTTCCTAAGTCTCAGTTTGATTGAGACAAAGCCCACAGAGTGATTAAGGCTAGTTAAGATATGTGGCAAAGAATAACTTCTTTGGAAGGGGAGGGGAAGACCCTCAGGGTTTCTGGACAAAACAGGAACAATTGCATTTTAAAAAAAATTTTTAAAAATTTTAGTTATTTAAGGCAATGGGGTTAAGTGACTTGTCCAGGGTCACACAGCTAGGCAATTATTAAGTGTCTGAGATCAGATTTGAACTCAGGTACTCCTGACTCCAGGGCCAGTGCTCTATACACTATGCCATCTAGCTGCCCTGAAACAATTGCTTTTTACATTCACTCTGGGTCAGTAAAATTTTTTTTAAAAAGAACAAATTAATGAATTGGGATCATAAATTTAAAAAAAGTAGAAAAACAGAAAAAATGACCAAATGGAACTTTGGCTTGGAATTATTGTTGGCCAGTCAATGAAAGCCAGAGAGATTTAGGTTTAGGCATGTTCCTTAAGAAAGAAATCTATCTTGCTAGGTTTCAGAGATTAAAAATTTACATTCTTTTGGACAGAGTACCTGCAGGTAAGGGTACCATACTCTATGTGGGACTGAAGGAGAGGAGAAAGTGGAAGGAAGAAGAAAGATAGAAAGGAAGGGGAAAAAAGTAGTGTGGGAAGGAAGAAAGGAGCCACAATATCCAATTGGAGCTGGCTAGTTAGGTGGGATCCAATGACCTGAGACCTCACCTGATTTAAATTACATTGAAATTTTTTTGTGTTATGAAAAATGGTCTACTCATCAAAAGTAAACTTAATATTCAATGTAATATGTGGTGTAGAAAAGCAAAGAACATTTATATGTGCATTGAACTCTGGTAAGAAAATATAATCCCATTTAATCCTTACAACAACCTTGGGTGGTAGGGACTATTATTATCCCCATTCTGCATTTGAGGAAATAGAATCAGAAAGAGAGTAAGTAATTGGGAACCAAAGTCTTTGAGTTCTGAGTAGAATATGATGGCAAAACTGAATTAAATAGATCATCAAGAGAAAGGTTAACTTTACCCTACTGTTGAAAGTTTGTCACCAAATAACTGGACCGTTGAGAGACAGGTCAGATTTACCATCTGTCAAATGTTTATCATCATGAAAATAGACTACTCAGAGTCTTAGTAATGGTTCATTTGGTTCTTGTCCTTCGAGATTGAAGAAGACCAAAATGACATCACTATAAGACAAATTCCAGTATGTCTGAATGGCTGATCAGACCAATATGAGTTCAGGAAGCTCTGCCACAGGTTGGGCACAAATAGTCCATGTGAACACCTGGGGTGGGTACTCTAAACTTATGGATGTCATGTTTCCTTTGAGCTGCTTCAATTCTACCTTCCTCATAGAACACAGCACCCTCACTGAAGAGGGCATGCTATGCTGGGCAGTCCTGTGCCAGTGTCTCCCATGTTGTACAATCAATTCTAAAGTTCTTCAGTGAGACTTCAGGGTATCTTAGTATCACTTCTTCTGACCCCATTGTGAGCACTCACCCTGTGTGAGTTCTCCATAAAATAGTTTTTTGGGGGCAAGTGTGCATCTGGCATTATAATGTTCCAGCATATCGTAGTTGCACTCTTTGTAGCAATGTTGGAATGCTAGGCAGTTTAACTCCTGACAGGTGACCTTCAGAATCTTCTAAAGGCAATTTAATTAGAAGTGATTCATTTTCCTGACAAGGTGCTGGTAGATTGCCCAGGTTTCACAGGCATATAGCAATGAGGTCAACACAACAGTTCTGTAGACCTCCAGTTTGGTAGTCAGTCTAATGCCTCTTCTCTTCTATATTTTCTTTCAGATCCTCCCAAATTCTGAGTTAGCTCTGTCAATGCAAGTGTCAGCCTCATTGTCAATATGTACCTCCCTGGATAGAAGACTGCCAAGGTAAGTGAATTTATCCACAGTACTCAACACTTCTCCATTTGCTGTAATCACTCTCATATCCTGTCTGTCTTTTCTCCTTACAATCACATAGTCTAATAGATGCCAAAATTTGTTATGAGGGTGCATCCAGGAAATTTTATTGCATTTAGGTAAACAGAAGGCAGTGTTTGTGATGAGAAGATCATGAGATGCACAAGTCTTCAGCAGTAAGCGACCATTGCTGTAGCTGTTTCTAATTCCATTTCTCCCAAGGTCTCCCTGCCACATCTGGTAATCTGAGCCTACTCTAGCATTAAAGTCACCTAGAATTATAAATTTGTCCTTTTGTGGTACATTGATGATAAAGGTCTCCAGGTCTTCATAAAATTTTCCCTTAACTTCATTGGTGTTCATCATGGTGGGAGCATAGGCACTGATGATGGTGGCATGGCATTTTTCTAGTGGTGGCAATCTTACTGTCATGAGCTTGTCATTCAGTCCTTTTGGCTGGCATTCAAGAATGTTGACCAGATTAGTTTTGATTGAAAAACCTATCCCAGCTTCATGGTGTTCCCTTTCACTGTGACCACTCAAGAAAAGTGTGTGTCAAACTTGAACTTCAGTAAGCTGGCCTTCATTTGCCAGCCTTGTTTCACTCAGGGCTCCTATTTGGATATGATACATGCTGAGTTCTCTCACAACAAGTACTGTTCATTTTTCAAGTCTATGAGTTATCTATGAGTGTGCCTATGTTCCACACACACACTGATAGTAAGTAGAATCTTCTTTGAAGAAGTTTTTGTAGACTTTTTTTGGTGTTTTGACCATACTATGGGATCCCCACCTGCCAATGTAATCGGGCCAGGGTTAGGTAAGCAGACAATTTTTGGGGCACCTTTTCTAAAGCTCCTTCCTCACATCAGGAGGTGAGCAGTGCAATCCTTAAAGGGGCTGCCCAGTCATCCAAGAGGTTGCCAAATCCCATTGCTGATTTCAATGGGGAAATGAGCCTGACCATGGGCCACCTGTATGCAGGGTTGTTACTACAGCTTCCAGTGTATCTTGCTCCTGCTTCTTCATCACTTCCTTGATACCATAGGACTTTGAGGAATGGTTATGAGTAATGTCTTTTGTTGTGTGTGTAGATTGGATTTAAGTGAGACAGAGCTGCACAAAATCAACTGCCTCACCCTCTCCTCCAAAGTCATCATGATCCAGCATAGCAAGTCAGAGTCAAGACAACTGGTGATGGCTTTAGATGCAGTGGATGACTTTGGCCTCTTTGATGTCTAACAAGTGCTCCATGCTCTAACAAGTTGGCTTCATGACCATTGGAATGAATTGTTCTCCACCCATTCCACCAGTGGAAGACTTCACATACTAGGGGTAGACACAAAGAATTTGAGACTCCCTTGTTTACCCTCAGCCTGGTTTAGCTTGCCTGCCAAAGCAGTTTACTGAGATGTGGCTCAGCATGCCACAGCTTCTTGGAACCACAGGTGAGAGTTAGGTGGCTGGGGTAGACATCAAAGGTGGAAAGCAGCCCTGAAAAAGCTCAGCAGCTCTCCCACCAATCTAACTCTAGGTCTTAGTAATATCTAATTCTAAAAAGTCAGGGTCTTCCATTGATTACCAACTGTGTGGATCTTCCTACTTCCTACTTCATATTAGACACCAGCTGTCCAATCACTGGGCTCATGTAGAGTAATGAGAATGGCACCATTGCACAACACTCCCTCACTTTAATTAATCTTATTGTGCATGTCATGGTATTATGTTCCTGATGTCATGGTCTTCTTCAAGATTGAAGGTAAAACAACTACTTCAAAGTAAGTATCTGAGGTCAAATTTGAACACAGATCTTCCTGACTACAACTCTAGCACTCTATCTAGTATAAAAATATTTCATGATCAAGAATTAAGGAACATTTGCCATAATCTTGTGAATACCATGACAGATCATGATGATGTTTGTCTTTTGTTCTTGATGAAGACCATGACATCAGGGAGGTGATGCCATGACAAGCACATGAATTGGATTTGAGTGAGGGAGGGCTATGCTAAGTGATCAGCCTCACTGTCTCCTCCAGAGCCATCTAGGTCCAGTGGCCAGATATCAGTCAGTATGACTGGAAATGGCTCTCAATATGAAGCAATCAGGGTTAAGTGACTTGCCCAAGGTCACACAGCTAGTAAAATAAGTGACTGCAGCAAAAGAGGTAATCATATTGCATATTGAAATTTTTTAAAGATGTAAAAACAAAATGGGTCAAAATTTATACTTTAGGCAGTAAGGAGCTATTGAAATAAAAATTTTTGAGCAAGGAAACAATATCATAATATAACAACCAGACTTTAGAAAGGTTAATCTAGTAGATGAAAATGTCGAATGGATTGAAGAAGAGACTGGAGGTAAGAAAATCAGTTATGAAATTGTTTCATTAGTCTGGGTTGAGAGATATCTAGGTTAGTGGCAGTGGGAATATAGAGGAAGAGAATTAGGTCTTTGATCTAAAGATATTACACATATGTGATACAATCATGGGATTTGGAAGTTAGAAAGAAACTTAGTACCTATCTAGTCCAATCCATATACCAAAGGAATTCCCATTGCAATGTTTCTGAGATGTATTTTTGGCCTTAACTTCTTGAGGCAGCCTATCCCACTTTGGGACAACTTTAATTGTGAGGAAATATTTTTCTGAAATCAAGTCTATTTTTGTCTTATTGTGCCTTTCATCTCCTGTTCCTGGTTCTGCTTTTAGGGACCAAATGAAGCAACTCTGATTCTCTTGCCAACTGACAGTTTTTCAACACTTGATCACAGGTATTATATGCTTACTGAGTATTTTCTTCTTTTTTCCTAAAAAAAAAAAAACCCTAGTTCTTTCAACTGATTCTCATATGACCTGGACTCAAAGTCCTTTATTATCTAGATTGTTTCTTCTGAACACACTCCAGTTTAAACCATATCCTTCTTAAACCCTGATGTCTAGAAATGCAGACAATAATTGAAACTAGAGTGGAAGATATGACTCTTAATGAAGTATTGAATTGCATTAGCATCTTGGTTGCCTCATCAGATTGCTTTATCTTAATGAGCTTGCAGTTTCTTAAAACTCCCAGATCTTTTCCAAACAAATCTCTGTTTAAGCATTACCACCGGAATTTGTACTTGTGAGTTTGATTTTTTGAACCCAAAGTGTATGAATTTACATTCATCACTTTTAAATTCCATTTTATTAGATTCTGTCCAGTTTTATATATATTGCAGTTACATGTACAGTGGATGGAGCGATGCAGGAAGAGAGGTAGGAAGACCTGTGTTTCCATCTGGCCTTCAACATTTGCTAGTTTTGTGACCCTGGACAGGTCACTTCATCTCTGAGAGCTTCAGTTTCCTTTCAGTTTCTTCTGTGGGGGAAAATAGGGATAGCTTGGTGACATAGTGGATAGAGCACCAGCCCTGGAGTCAGTAGGACCTGAGTTCAAATTTGGCCTCAGAAACTTAATAATTACCTAGCTGTGTCCTTGACAAGTCACTTAACCCCACTGCCTTGAAAAAAAAAACCCAAATGGGGATAATAATAGTACTTTCTTCTCAGAGTTGTTAGTACAAAATGAGATAATAATTGTTAAACTCTTAGCATAGTACCTGACCCACAGTAAGTACTATGTAAATATTTGTTGTTATTATTATTAAAGTCTGTCTCCAACATTTCCCAGTTTTGGAGCACAGTTACAAAAGGAAATGAGGTTAGCCTTTTATTACCTATTCTTGTTGAAGTAATGCTGACTTTTGGTAATTACCTCTGACTTTTTTTTAATGAGTTGCTCTGAAATTTTTCTAGGAATTGAAATCAAGTTCACTGACCTAGAGTTTATAGCTTCTATTCTCTTCCTTTTTTTTTGAAAATCAGGAACAGATTTGCCATTCTCTCCTTTTTAATGACAATTTTGCCATTTTCTATAGTCTTTTATAGATCAAGAGAGTCATTTCTGCAAGTCAAATTTGCCAATGCTTTCAGTGCCTAAGGACATGGTTCATCCAGACTGAGGGACTTTGATTGTTATCAAAGGCAATTTTCTGATTATTTCTTTGTTTATCGGTAGCATTAACTTCCCATTATTCATTGTTTGTTCTGCATTTTCAATGCAAAGGTCATTCTCCTTGGCAAGAAAAAATCCTGACAAAGAATTGACCTACAAGATACGGAATGAATAGACCTGGATATGGGAGAGATAAGGTTAAGGGAAAAATCAAAGATGAGATGGAGATATTGAATGTCCTTGCTTAAGAGAAGGATGGGTGAGTGCCATTGAATAAATAGGGAGAGTTAGATGAAAGAACTGGTTTGGGGAATGGTGATTCATTTGTACTCATTCACTGCTGGCAAGACATCTGGTTGGACATGTTTAACAGGCACTTGGAAATTCAGGAGAAGGATTAGTGCTATTCATGTCAATTTTGGGGTCTTCTGTAAAGGGAAGATCATTGGTGCTGGGGGGGGATGAAATTGTTAAAAGGGATCATTCTTCCTATATTTATACCTTTGCACATTCTGTGTCCCCCATTCCAGGAACATACTTCCTCCTTACTACTGCCTCTTAAAATCCCTATTTTCCTTCAAAACTCAGCTCAAATGTTGCACTGGATAGCATCCACCTGGTGAACTGCAAAAGTTTACTAGCTGTATAACCCTGAATAAGTTACAACATCTGGCTGCCTCAGTTTCCTTAATAATAAAACAGGGAGATAAATAGCTTACCCCTTGGGCTTGTGAGGATGAAATAAGATATTTGTAAAAAGCCCTTAGCAACGTGCCAGACAAATAATAGAACCTTCATAAATGTTTTTCAACTCATTATCACAATAAAGAGCAAGTCCAGTAGGAGAGGGAGATTGTGGTTAGAAAGGGGAAAGTTAGAGTTCAGGATCTAGGAGATGGAGCAATTCTGAGTGATATTGAGATTGATTGGTTGAATGAATGTTGTCCTTTGTTTTCCAAGAGAACTAAAGTGACATCACTCGGTTGGGGTCAAGGTACAGTGTGTCTGACTGTGGCTGGCCAGACCAATATTAGCTTGGAAGACTCTACCTGTAGACCAGGCACTAATATTCCTTAGGAACATTTGGTGTGGGGATGTCTCTAAATTTGCACATCTTACTTTTCTTTTAAGTTACTGTAATTTTTCATTGCTCATAGAGCACAAAGTCCTCTTTGATATGGGCATTCCATTCTGGGTTGTTCTGTGCCATTGTCTTCCATGTCATACAATTTATTCTAAAATTCTTCAGAGAGATCTTAAAATTATTCTCGAATTGTTTCTTCTGATCTCCACGTAAACAGTTATCTGGTATGAGTTTTTCATAAAATAGTTATTTAGGCAAAAGTTTGTTTGGCATTTGAACATAGTGGTTAGCCTATTGGAATTGTGCTCTCTGTGGTAGTTTGAATGCCTAGCAGTTCAACTCAAGAAATGACTTCAGTGTCCTGTACCTTATCTTGCCATTTAATCCTCAGAAGCTTCCTAAGACAATTCAAATGGAAGCAGTTCTGTTTCCTGGCATGGCATTAGTATATTGTCCAAGTTTCACAGGTATACAGTAATGATGTCAGCTCAATGGCTCCATAGATCATCAGTTTGATAGGCTGTCTAAAGCCTTTTCTCTCCCCCATACTTCCTTAGGAGTCTCCTAAACCCTGAGCTAGTTCTGGCAAAGAGCATGCCAACATGATCATCTGTGTAAACATTCCTGGAATCTATATTTCCAAGATAAGTGAACTTATACATAGAATTCAAAATTTCTACATTTGCTGTAATCAGTGGTTCTATGTATAGATGATGTGGTGCTAGTTGGTGAAGAACCTCTATTTTCTTGGTGTTGTTAGGTCCAAATGAGCAAAAGAAATAGAGAATCAATCCAAACAAAATTGGCACAAATAACAGAGGATGGATCCATACTCTATTCCATCTCAGCCTCAGAGACTACATTGAGTGCACAGTCATCTGCAAACAAAAAGCACAGACAAACCTCTCCCTCCACTTTAGCCTTGACTTATATAGCCTTTTCAAGTTAAATAATTTACAGTCAGTATATTAGCTGACCTTGATTTTTTTAACCTTGGTGAAGGTGTCTGACAACATTGTTGAAAACATCATGCTAAAAAACACAGGAGCAGGATCACAGTCCTGCTTCATTCCACTGGTGGCTGGGAAAGCATGAGAACATCTTCCATTATCCAGAGCCTTTGGAAACATGACTTCATGAAACTGAAATATAAGACTTTTTCAAAAAAAGTTCCCTTTATTTTACTATTTCAACAGAGCCATTATCTTACTGCTGCTCAAATTTTTCTCCATTGGTTCAAGATTGCAACTTGTGTATACTTTATCATTCTATGTGATATTATTTGAATCTCTCCATAAATCCTATGCCAGAGACCTTAATCTGGTTCTTAAATAAAAAATTCAAGCTGTTCATGATTCTTGATACATGATCTGTGAGCTCCCTTTTCCAGCCACACACATATATATATATATCTGTATATGTATATGTGTATATATATATATTTTTAAAAAATAAAATTCTAATGATATATTCTCTTTATATTATCATTTCTTTTCTTTTTCTTTTAGTTTTTTTTGCAAGGCAATGGGGTTAAGTGGCTTGCCCAAGGACACACAGCTAGGTAATTATTAAATGTCTGAGGCCAGATTTGAACTCAGATACTCCTGACTCCAGGGTCAGAACTCTATCCACTGTGCCACCTACCTGCCCCTATCATCTTTATTTTCAAATCTTTTTCAGTACATTTCTACTTCTTTATCTCTGCAACCAAGGTTGACACATAAGTTGTAATTATCTTCTTGATAGAATCTATTTGCTTATGTTCATTTTGAAGAATGCAATGTGAGATGACTGTTATATGAAATGATCGTATTCTCTTTGGGTGTTTATTGAAACCATTTTTTTCTAATTTCCTTAGTTATCTTTCTAGGAGAATCTTTGAGCCATCTTTCCACTAAGCTATGATTTCTTTTTTTTCCTGTTCAAGTTTTTTAAAATTTTTTAAATTTTATATTATTACAATAATCTTGTTGTGAGAGTAAATATAAGGTCCCCACCCCAAAAAGATGAGAAACCTCAAGAATAGTGAGAGAGAAAAAAAGTGTACTTCAGTTTGTGTTCAGATTCCAACGGCTGTCTCTGGGGTGAGTTGCCTTCTTTATCATTAGTCCACCAGAGAATTTGCTTCAATATTTTCCCCACAGTTGCTATTACTAGCTGTATTTTCCTCCCCTCTATTTCTCCCCACTTTCATTTATTCTATTCTCTCTCTCTCTCTCTCCTTTCATCCTGTCCCTGTTCAGAAGTGTGTTGTATCTGAATACCCTCTCCCATGATATTCCTTCTCTTCTATCACCTATTCCCCCTTCCCTCCCCCCATTCCCCCTTATCCCATCCCTTTCTTCTCATTTTTTTCTAGAGTAAGATGGATTTCTATACCCTATTAAGTGTGCATTTTATTTCCTCTCTGAACCATTTCTGATGAGAATGAAGGCTCACTCATTCCCCCTCACCTTCCCCTGTTCCACTCCATTGTAAAAAATTTTTTCTTGAATCTTATGTGAAATATCTTAGTCCCTTCTTCTTCTCCTTTATCTTCTTCCCAGTACTTTATCACCCATTGACTCCATCTTTTTACTATATTATGCCATTATATTCAGCTCATTCCTGTGCCTTGTCTATATATGCTCCTTCTAACTGCTCTTATGAATGAGAACGTTCATATGAGTTAACAGTATCTTCTTCCCATGCAGGAATGCAAACAGTTCAACATCATTAAATTCTTCATTGTTAGTCCTTCTTGTCTACTTCCTCTAATGGTTCCCCCTGAGTCCTGTACTTGGAGATCAAACTTTCTGTTCAGCTTTCATTGTTTCAATAGGAAAGTTTGAAAGTCCCCTGTTTCATTGGAAGTCCATCTTTTCCCCTGCTCAGTTTTGCTGGGTAGTCGATTATCAATTGTAAACCAAGCTCCTTTGCCTTCTGGAATATCATATTTCAGGCCTTACAAGCCCTTATTGTAGATGCTGTCAGATCCTGTGTAATCCTGAATATAGAGCCATGGTAGTTGAATTGTTTGTTTCTGGCAGCTTTTAGTATTTTCTCTTTGACTTGAGAGTTTTGGAATTTGGCTATAGTATTCCTGGGAGGTTTTTCTTCAAACTCCCAGGGATCTCTTTCAGGAAGTGATCAGTGAATTCCCTCAATTTCTATTTTACCCTCTGCTTCTAGGATCTCAGGGCAATTTTGCTGATTTATTTCTTGAAAAATGAAGTTTAGGTTGTTTACCTGGTTGTGGCTTTCAGGTAGCACAATGATTTTTAAATTCTCTCTCTTGGATCTGTTTTCGAGGTCAGTTATTTTTCCAATGAAATATTTCACATTTTCTTCTAATTTTTGTTTTTGCTGGTATAGTTTTATTTCTTCCTGATTTCTCACAAAGTCATCAACTTCTTTAGTTCCATTCTGCATTTGAAGGAGTTATTTTCTTCAGAGAGCTTTTGTATCTCCTTTTCCAGCTAGCCAATTCTGTTTTTTAAGGCATTCTTCTCCTCATTTGCCTTTTGTGTTGCTTTTTCTTTTTTGGGCTAAATTGATTTTTAACATTTTATTTCCTTCATTTTTTATATTTCTTTCACCAGGCAACTTACTTGGTTCTCATGATTTATCTGTATCACTCTCATTTCTCCTCCCAATTTTTCTTCTACCTCCCTTAATTGCTTTTTTTGATCTCATTCATAACCTGAGCCCATTTTTTATTTCTCTTGGAGGTTTTGGATACAGAAGCTTCAATTTTGTCATCATCTGAGTATGTATTTTGGTCCTCCAGGGGAGGACAAAATTTTTTTTTCTGTTGTTTGCTCTTTCCTCAGCCTATGACTGATTTACTGTACTACCAAGGCTTTGGGGGATTTTGGGGACAATCCACTGGGACCTTAATTCATCCAAGGTCTTATGAGAGGCTCTGGTTGCTCTCTTGCCTGTGTTCAAGCCCTCCCCTCTGCCCTGGAGCTGTGAGGAGGGTCCCTGTTCAGCTATGGTAGTGTTGTGGGAGCCCAGATTGTAATCTAGATCTCAGTGTGGGCAAACAGCTGAGTCCTGCCTCAGGGAGAGTGGAGAGACCTCTGAAGTCTCGACCCCCTTGCTGTCTGTGGACTGAGAACTCTGGATGTTCTGGGTGGCTCTGCATACTCCTGCCGCAGGTGCTCACCGTAGGGCTGCTCTGAGGCTGGTGCTCCTCTCTGCACTCACTCTGGTGTGGCAGAGTTCTCTCACCACCCCTTCTGGCTGTCCCCATGATCCCTGGGCCAAGAGGTCTGGAAACTACCTCCTCTGCCATGGACCCAGGAGTCTGGCCCAGCTGCACTATGCTGTGGCTGTGGCTCTTTCCAACCTGGAGTCCTGGTGAAATAGACCTTTCCTATGGAACTTCTAAGTTGTCTTGGACTGGGAAATTGTATCACTTAGTCTTTCTGTGGGTTCTTCCCCTCTAAATTTTGGCTAGAGTCATAATTTGACAGCTTTTGGAGATTTTTGGGGGGAACAAGTTTCCTGGAATTCTTGCCTTCACACTGCCATCTTGGCTCCACCCCACAAGCCATGACTTCTTTATTTCCTATGGTTCTGTCTGTCTGGTCTGTCTCACTCTGTGAGGTTTTTATATCTCATCCAACCTGGTAGTGTAGCAGTCACTCAAGAGCTATAATTGGTTAGCACATAAATTTTGTTTTTTTTCCTGTATCTGACCACCACTCTTTTTTTTTTTGTTTTTTTTAGTTTTTGCAAGGCAAATGGGGTTAAGTGGCTTGCCAAAGGCCACACAGCTAGGTAATTATTAAGTGTCTGAGGATGGATTTGAACTCAGGTACTCCTGACTCCAGGGCCAGTGCTCTATCCACTTGCACCACCTAGCTGCCCCTCTGACCACCACTCTTTAGGGAGTCTGCCCCATCTCCCCTTAACATCATTCCTGGATACTCACCGACTGACATCCAATACTGATGAACTTCTCCAGATAAACAAATTTTGTCATGATTTTCTACCAGCCCTCATGAATAACAGTATCAAAAAACTTATCAATGAACACTGTATATAGACCTCTGTTCTGCTCCTGGCATTTCTCCTGGAATTGTTGGGAAGCAAACACCATATTGACCATTGTTCAGTCCTTTCAGAAGTTATACTGACTCTCAGGTATATGGACATCTTCCAAGTGAAGGATCAGAGTATTAAGGAAGTCTCTGGCAAGAATCTTGCCAGCATTAACTAAGAGAGAGATCTTCTTGTTATTGTCTCAGGATAACCTATTTCCTTTACCTTTATAGAGCTGGACAGTGGAGGCATTCTTGAACTCCTGGGGATAATTTTCTCTTTCCATATATAGTATAACATAAATAGTAACATGTAAGATTTCAGTCAGATTTTGTATGAGCAGTGAATCCTTATAAACCTCAGCTGGACTAGAATCAGCACTCAAGGCTTGGTAACATGAAAGGAGTCTGGTGGCATTCAAAACCTTGTCTTTACTTGGAAGTTTGGCTAAAGATGAATTGACTTCAACCTGAGATCAATGGTTCAGCATTGATTGATGATGATCTGTCAACAACACTTTGGAAGTCTTTATCCTATTTCTCCATAATAATATTTTTATCATTAATCAATGGGATTCCATCTCCACTGAGTAGTTGAGATGTTCTTTAGGTCCTTGGCACATAGACAGGTTTCAGGGCATGTTAAAAGGGGTTTCAATTGTTACCATCAGTCACAGCTTTTATTGAATGAGAATGTTTAGCATGGAAAGAATAAGTGTGTGATCAGTACAGCACTCTGTGCCACACATTGCCTTTATCGCTCTTATATCTTGCCTGTCTCTTCTCCTTATAATTATTGGTTTATCAAATTCCAGTTGGCTGTGAGAGTGCATTCTGAAATTTTATTATGTTTAGGTAAACAGAAGACAGAGTTGGTTATGAGAAAGTCATGAGACACAGGTCTTTAGTAGTAAGTGAATGTTGTTGCTGTTTCTAACTCCATTCCTCCCAAGTTTTCCCTGTTATGTCCAATAGTCTGTACCTACTTTGGTGTTAAAATCTCCTAGAATTATGAACTTTTTCTCTTTTGGCACAGTGATGATGAAAGTCTCTAGGTCTTCATAAAATTCATAAAAGGTTCATCACTGTGAGGGCATATACAGTGATGATTGTGGTGTGGTGTTTTCTTGACCATGGCAATTGCATTGGCATGAGTCTGTTATTTACTCCTTTAGGAGGCATACAAACTTGGTGACTAGGATTGATTGAAAAATCTATGCCTGCTTCATGGTGCACCCCATCACTGCATCTATTCCAAAAAAATTAATATTACTAAGCTCTAAATTATATTTAGATATAATACTTGCTAAATTTTCACAAAAAAGTTTGCATTTCAGGTCTACTAGATTATATATTGTCCATAAACACCAAAATGATTCATTCAATGTGCTGATGGAGAGTGAAATCATCTTCACACAAGTTTTTGTGCATATTTTTGTGTTTTGATGCAGTGTGGGATCCCTGTCTGCTGTGGTAAATAGGCTATGGTTGAGTGAAATAGACAAGTCTTAGGGTACCTTTTCTAGCCTTTTCCTCTTGCAAGGAGGTAAGCAGTGTGAGTCTTAAAAAAAGGTTGCTCAGATACCCAGGGGACTGCAGAATCCTACTTCTATTTCAGTCCAAAGAGATAGCAATGTTATGAACTAGGCTGCCTGTGGGTTGGGTTCTGGATATAATTCCGATTATATCTGCACCTGCTGCTTCATCACTTGTCTTTCACTATAGACTTTTTATTTTTGTTTTTTTTTGTTTTTTTTTTTTGCAAGGTAGTAGGGTTAAGTGACTTGCCCCAGGTAACACAGCTAGGTAATTATTAAATGTCTGAGGCCAGATTTGAGCTCAGGTCCTCCTGACTCTAGGGTCAATGGTCTATCCACTGTGTCATCTAGCTGCCCCTGCCACTATAGGACTTTGTGAAGAGTAAAAATAGTAAAATGGATGTTTTTTTGACTCTTGGATAAATTGTATTTAAGTAAGGCAGAGTTATGTGCAGTCATTGGCCTCACTCTCTTCCAGAGTTATTTGAAGTCCAGTGGCAAGACAATAGTTGTGATGAATGATGATGGCTCAGGATGCAGCAAATGACATTGGCAACTTTGATGTCTAAACAAATTTTATGCCCTCCACAGCACCTGCTTCAACTGCCTTCATAGATAGCATCTACCAATTCTTGCAGGGAAAATCTTCCCAAGTTTCACCAATGGAATTATTCTCAACCTAGTTTAGCCCATCTGCATGTTGCACATGCTATAGCTTCTTGGAGCCACAGGTGAATCAGGTGGATACCAAAGGTGGAAAACAGACCTGAAAAGGACTCAGCAGCCCTCACACCAGATATCCTAGTCTTTTCTGAACACTTATCTACCCTGGTTACTGAGTTTCACATGGGAGGAATTACTTGCTTAATGTCACAAAGGCAGCAAGGATTCAAACTCAGGACCCTTAGCCCAAAAGTAAGATAATAGAGTAGAAGATGAAAAGTTAGAAGAGACCTTAGAAGCATTTAGTCTATTGTCTTTATTTTCTTGATAAGGAAGTGAAGCCCAGTGGCAGAGCTGGGATCTGAATCTATGTCCTCTAGCTCCTGGCACAGCTAGGTGATAAAGTGGATAGAACATTGGATTTGGAGTCAGGAATATGAATCTTAATGTTTTTTTTAGGTTTTTTTGCAAGGCAATGGGGTTAAATGACTTGCCCAAGGTCACACAGCTAGGTAATTAGTGTCTGAGGTCACATTTGAACTCAGGGCCTCCTGATTCCAGGGCTGGTGCTCTATTCATTGTGCCACCTAGCTGCCCCCCAAGATGCATCTCAATGAGTTCAAATCTTGCCTCATTTACTAATTGTGTGATTTGGACAAGTCACTTCACCCTGTTTGCCTCAGTTTCCTCATCTGTAAAATGAGCTGGAGAAGGAAATAGTAAGCCATTTCAGAATCTTTGCCAAGAAAACTTCAAATGGAGATGAAAGAGTTGGCCATGACTGAAATGACTTAACAACAACAACAAGAATTAAGTCCAGACCTTTCTAACTGCAAGATCAACCAACCCTCTTGCCAGTGCAGCTTAGGTGGCATGGTGGATATAGTGCCAGGTTTGGAATCAGAAATATCCTTTTCCTGAGTTCAAATTTACACTTACAAGATGTGTGACCTTGGGAGAATCACTTAATTCTGTTTGCCTCAATTTTCTCATCTATAAAGTGAGTTGGAAAAGGAACTGATAAATCAGTCCAGTGTCTTTGTCAAGAAAACTCCAAAAGGGGTCATGGAAAGTCAGACAAAACCAAAAAATAACTGAACAATCACCTCTTGGCTCTATGTTCACCAAATTACATGGTTTTGACTGTTCCAGTTAGGATGAAGTTTTTATTCTTCTTACCTTCAGAATGGTTTCAGGGTTGAACTGGGGCATGTCACAGATGAAGCTGCAGGCTCCTGAGTTCCAAGGTTCTATCATCGTTCCCACAACTGATAAAATCCAGCCAGGGTCTGACAGGCACCATGAGATATCAGAACTTGTAAGTTTCATCAATTTCCTGCTATCTCCAAAATATAAATATTAGTGTTTGAGGAATGAAGTGATAGAGAAAGAACTATGCAGTGGCTAAGAAGCTGGCCTCTGAGACCAGAAGTTCTGGGTTTAAATTCTGCTTCTGCATCTTAGTACCCCAGGCAACTCTTTTACCACCTAATGATCAAGTATGTATTAAATATGTTCTTTTTATCTGCCAGATACTTTGCTAGACTGGGAATATAAAGAAAAAAATCTTTGCCTTAGCTTATATTCTCATGAGGAAGAAAACATGTGTATGTATGTTTAGGGATTGGACCTGTGATATCACTGATATAAGTAACTCCCAGGTGAGGAAATGACATCATCAATGGAAGTTTACACCTTTCCTGTAACATACAAAACATATACAAAGTAGATAACAAGGTAACTCTGGAGAGGCAGGCACTTGAAGTGGACGGTCCCTAGGGACCATGAAATAATTCAGGCAGAAAGTGGTACCTGAGTTAAATCTTAAAGGAAACTAGGGATTCCCAAAGGCAGAAATGAAACTCTAAGACTTTTATCTACAGATCAATTGTTGATTTGACATAGTAATAATAGGGAATAATAATAATAATAGTAATTAACATTTATATTATGCCAGTCACCATGTTAATTAAAAATATTATCTCATTTAATCTTCACAACAACTCCAAGAGGTAAGGTCCCTATACCTATGAATCACAGGCATGGTTTAAAAAATAAGAGGGAAATAAAGATCAATGGGAATAATAATAAAATAAAAATAAGTGGAAATCTGTAGTCTGTAGAACTGAGGAAAGAAGGATTACTGGATTCAGACTGTATGGATGCACCTACTGAGGCATTGCATAGAGCTCTTATTGGTGAGATCAGGGTTTATGATGATGAAAGTATCTTTGATTGACTGGAGTCATCTTGAGGGTGGGAGTACTCACTCATTTAGCAGACATTTACTGTGTGGGAATAGAAAGATGAATAATATGTGTTCAAAGAATTTACAATATAGATAAACTGTACACAAAAATAGAGTGAGAAATAACAGAAAGGTTTAGATTTGGGGTAAGCAAAGGACTGGGCTTGAATTCTATCCTCAATTTATTCATCTGATATTGAGAGAATCAAATATGGCAACATTTGTAGAAGTACTTGGTAAACCTCAAAGCCTCACAAAAATATTTGTTATTATGGTTAGTTATAATACAAGGAAAAAATTAGAGTGCTTTGTTAGGAGAAAGGAGGGAGAAATCGGCTTCAACTGGGGAAGAGACAGGGAAAACTTATGGAGAAGGTGGTATTTTGAACTTAACTTTGAAGGTCCAGGATTTGTTGTATGTGAGGCAGATAAGGGCATCTTAGGTGGAGAGAATATCATTAAGCAAATGTAAAAGAAAAAAATGAAAAATGAAAAATTACAAAATATATTCATGGAATGGCAAATAATCCAATTTTACTAGAGCAAAGGGTAAAGGAAAGAGGAATAAGGAAATTAGTTTGTGAAATTAATAAGAAATTAGAATGCAAAAATAAATTAGAATTAGGTTGTAAGAGGCCTTGAATGTCTACTGACAAGCTTTTGTATGAATCAAAAAGTAATAGGGAACCATTGAAGGTTTCATAATGGGAATTTGGCATGATCAAGATCAGTACTTTAATTTGACAGCAGTATAGTTAGATTGGAATGGGAAGAGAAAGGAAGACCTTTTAGGAAGTAGTCCAGGGAAGAGGTTAGTATTATACTGTATTAGTGATAGTAGGAATTCAGAGGAAGTGATGATGTTAGTGATCTGTTTTGTCTAACTCAACAAGAACATGGCAACTGTTTGGACATGGAGATGGTAGATAGCAGCAATAGTCAAAGATGACACAGACCTTTTGCACTTTTGCATGGATGGTGATATGTTGAGTTTGTTCAAAGTAGTGACTAGGAATATAGAAAAACCAACAGAGAGTGGGGGTGGGGAGTGTTGGAAGAACCAGAGTGAGAGTTTCACCTTTTCCCTACTTTACTGGTACCTTCATCAAACCTTTTCTGAGCTCAGGTTTTGCTCTATACTATGGGTTGTCATTGACTCATGAAGATGAAGTTTTTGCCCTAATAATAAAGAACAAGGGAGGAGTTGTGAGATATAGTCATATATTTTTCTTTGGTTGTTTTGTGAAACAATGGTAGAATGGTAGAAAGCTTGAGGAAGTGGGTCAGGGACTTGAATGAAATGGAAATTCAAGTCTGACTCTTTTTGAGGCTTTGGTTCAATGACTGGAAAATAAAAAGAATTTTATAGAGACATAGAAAGTAATGGGTACTGGACTCATGCTTTTCAATGATATAGGGATCTCTCTGAAGTAGAAAATCCCTTTTCAAAAAGTCTGCACCCTCTCTATAAATCATGGTCTTAGAAAGTTGCCTAGAACTAAAAGGTTCAACATCTCACCCACAGTCTTGCTATCTATATGGATCACAGGCAGTACTTGAATTCAGGTCTTTATGGTTCTTAAACTGGCTCGCTATCTATTACATCACTGTGCTTTTCAGAGTCATATATAATATTATAGGATGATAAAGCTTTAAAAGATTTCATAAGTTATCTATTCTGTTGTTGCTCATTCATTAAAGTCATGTTCAACTCTTTGTGACCCCATTTGGGGTTTTCCTGGCAAAGATACTTTCCATTTGCATCTTCAGCTCATTTTACAGATGAGGAAACTGAGGCAAATAGGATTAAATGACTTGCCTAGGGTCATGCAGCTAATAAGTGCGGATTTGAATTCAGGAAAATGAATCTTCCTGACTCCAAGCCCAGTGGTTTATCCACTACAACCCCTAACTGCCCTATCTACTCTAATCCACTTCTTTTAAAGATGATGTGATAAAGTGATTTTCCCAAGGTCACATGATTACTGGTAGAACTGAATCTTGAACTCAGGTCTATTTGATTTCAGGGCTAATTCTCTTTGCTCTGTGCTACATGTCTGACTATTTTCATTTGATCCTTTATATGTCTCTTGGGATCAAAACTAACTAGTTCATAGTTTAGCCACCCCCCCCCCCAAAAAAAAAAACAACCAAAACCAAACCTGAACCAAACAAAGCAAGAATATTTGGGTATAGACTTCATCAAACAAGTTCTCTGCTGTTTGTTTTGGTTTTAGGTTGAGGGGAGGGAGAAGACTAGATTAGTTCTAATCTTTGGCTCGGAGGCAGGTCTAACTTGACCATAGGATAATTAACATTCTAGCCTATTTTTTTTTTTAGTGCTGTAGGTAGTACAGGACTTGGAGTCAAGGATACCTGAGTTCTAATCCTGTGTCAGATACTTTCTAGAGGTATGACTTTGGGTTATCTCTCTCCTTTTCAGTTTGCTACCCCATGAATTGGGCATGATAATAGTTCTCATCTCATATGATGTCATATATTAGGTACCTGGTGAACCTTAAAGTGCTGACTATGATTATTATTTCAAGTCATACCTTGGAACTTCTCATTGAAATGTATAAGGTCTTCAATCAGGCTGTTTTAATTATAGACTCTTTTAATCGATATTATCCAGTTTGAAAACACAGTATCTGGCTTTAAAAGTCATTCCAACCTCACCCATGTTGCTACATCTCAACTTTCTCCTCCCAGCCTTTACTCCCAATCTTGGGCTTCAGTTTTATAGGTTCCAGCTTCAGCAAACATTAAAAATTCTCTTCTATTAACAAAACCATTAGGAAAATACAACCAAAGAGAACAAGGGGAGAAGCATAATTGCTTCATATTCTTTTAGACCTGACTTTTATGGATCTGCTTTAGTTTGAGCCTAGGGGCCTGGGCTCTAAGAGGGTCCCCTTGCTCTGTCTTTCACTGCCTCCAACACCCCCCTTACGTGGATGGAAGACATGATCTCAGTGCAAGTCCAGAGGTATGCAAGGCCATCTTGGGTAGATCCGTGGTTCCACTAGTGAAGAAGATGGACATAGGCTCTTGTGTTTTTGTCTTTACAGAAGTGTAATCCACAGATGCTGCCCTGCAAGGCATTTGAGATGAATGACAGTCATTAGCTTTGTTCTGTATCATCTTGAAAGGTATGAAGTGGATCCTAGAGCATGGTTAGATGATAAAATAGATAGAATGCTAGGTCTGAAGTTAGGAAAACTCATCTTCCCAAGATTAAATCTATCCTTGTTGTATGACCCTAGGCAAGTGACTAAACTTTGTCTGCCTCAGGTACATTTGTACAATGAACTGAAGAAGGAAATGACAAACCACACCAATGGTTTTGTCAAGAAAACCCCAAATAGGATCCCAAAGAGACAGCAATGACTGAAAACTACTGAACAATAAAATTCCCAATGTGTTTAACATAGTTCCTGGAACATAACAGATGTTTAATGAATATTTATTGAATAGAATTTTCAAAAATAGTGTTTTAAAATACATAAATAAAATAAATAGGATTATAAAGGAGTTCAATTATAATTAAATACTTATCAAAAATTTTTTTAAAATATCCACTAACATTCTGTGCTAGGAAGTCTCATACTAATTGACTTTATGGAAAAATTCCAAACAATGCAGAAGGCTGTATTTGTTTTCAGAGGACTTTGTTTCAAATCTTAGCTTAGCTACTTCTTTTCAATTCTGATTCTATGATCCTATGATGTAGAGGATAGATAGCCACATTTTCCCCAAGGTAGGCCATATGAATAGAAATTCACTGTCATGTGAGCTATGTGAATTTAGTCATATGGTATATTGCATCTTTTGGTTGTTGTTTAGTCATCTTAGTCATCTTAGTTATGTATGACTTTGTGACCCCATTTGAAATTTTTTGACAAAACAGAATGGTTTGACATTTCCTGCTCCAACTCATTTTTTAAATTGTGTTTTGAATTTTACAGTTCCCCCCACCCATCTCACTTCCTGACCCTTCACAGAAGGCAGTCTGATAGTCTTTACATTGTTTCCATGTTATACATTTATCAAAATTGAATATGTTGAGAGAGAAATCATATCCTTAAGGAAAAAAATAAATATAAGAGATAGCAAAATTAAATAATAAGATACCCCTTTAAAAAAATTAAAGGTAATAGTCTTTGGTCTTTGTTTAAACTTTACAATTCTTTCTTTGGATACATATGGTATTCTCCATTGCAGATATTCTAAAATTGTCCCTGATTATTGCACTGATGAAATGAGCAAGTCCATCAAGGTTGATCATCACTCCCATGTTGCTGTTAGGGTGTACAATGTTCTTCTTGTTCTGCTCATCTCACTCAGCATCAGTTCTTGCAAATCCCTCCAGGCTTCACTGAATTCCCATCCCAATTGGTTTCTAATAGAACAATAATGTTCCATAACATACATATACCACGGTTTATTAAGCCATTCCCCAATTGATGGACATTCACTTTATTTCAATTTGTTTGCCACCATAAACAGGAGTGCTATGAAAACTTATGTACAAGTGATGTTTTCACCCTTTTTCATGATCTATTCAGGGTATAGACCCAATGGTGGTATTGCCAGATCAAAGGGTGTGCACATTTTTATAGCCCCTTTGGAATATTCATTTTACAGATGAGAAATCTACAGCAAATAGAATTAAATGACCTGCCCAGGATGACACAGATAGTAAATGTCTGAGGCCATGTACAAATGACTTGCCCAGGGTCATACAAATAGTAAATGTCTGAGACCATATTATAACACAGGAGGATAAGGCTTACCAACTCCAGGCCTGGCACTGTATCCAGTGTATTACCTAGCATACACTTGTTACATTTACCTTCAATTATAATAACAACTAATTAATGAAAACTTCCCCAGATTATACCTGGTACAATCACTCATACAATGTCCAAGTACTTAGCAGGTTAAGTTTCTGAGTTGATATATGCTAGTAAATTAAGTTAAACATTTTTTCTTCTTTAATTAAGAATCTCTAAAATATTCAATGTAGTAACTAGCAATTCTAGGGAACCCTGGACCCCAAATAAACTTTTAAAGGCAGATTCAGTTAGTGGAGGAAGGGAGACTTAGAAAAATAATAACAGGGAGAGACCCTAGCACATTGCCTTCTGGTAGGGAGTTAGAAACCTCAGGACTCAGAGTGAGGAAAGAGTAGCTTCAATTCATGGAGGAGTTCACCTTTTACAAATCTGTTAAAGGAGTGGTAGAAAATATGCCTTCTGGTAGCTTTCCATACTAAATAAGTATTCTTGCAAACTAGGTGTTAAACTCTTTGTTTCAACCTACTAAAGAAGTCTAAATATTGTTATAATTCCATAGACAAAGTTCCTGCTGCTCCACTTGACATACAACTCAGCACTATTAGATACTGCTGTTTTAGAGGTTAGGAAATTTAGATTTTAAAGGGACCTTGAGGCAGAAAACAGACCCTGAATCTCTGAAAGGGGAAGTGATGTTCCTAGTGTCATACAATTAATCATAGAAAATTTGACATTCAAATCCAAGATTATTTCAATGACACCATACTGCTTCTTAGTACAAGTTTCCTAGAGCTCCCACAATCAAATTAAAAGGGTCACAGACTCACTTATACAGTGTCTTAAAGTCGAACCACCCATCACGACTGTTCTCAGATACCAGAAGCTTGGTTTTCAAGTAGGGGCAGTCAGATGCCACAGAATCCACGGCTGGGGCCAAGGTTTCATTGGTCACAATACCTTTGGCCTTTGATAACTGTAACCGGTAGAGAATGTCTCTGCTTGTCAACTGGATTGTTCCAGGTAGGAAGACAAGTCCTGAGCAAAATAAATATTATACAGTTTTTACAACTGGAAGAGGCCGTAACTAAACCTTTCATTTTCTAGTAGACCCAGAGGCAGGAGATGACCAACCAGTTTTTCCCAGTATTTGTGACAAAGGAGAGATTAGAGCATAGTGGATAAAAATACTAGACTTGGCTTTAGGAAAACCACAGTTTAGATCATCTCTGACACTTGTGAAAACATGTGACCTCTTAATCTTCCTGAGCCTTAAATGGGGCAAGAATGTCTATAGCACCTAGCTCACAAGATTCTTTGTGAGCTTCCAATGTGATAATGCATGTGAAATACCATATAAATGTCAGATGTTATTAATCCAGGTCTATTCAACGTAGCACAGTATACTTTCCCTTAACTTTTTCATTTCCTAGTTTCCCTCAGGTCATGCTTCCTGGTTACTGGCTCATAGATAATAATTGTAGACCTTAGATAAAAGCCAAATCTTGCTCGCAAGCAAGTTTCTCATTTTCATTTTCATCTTTCTATTCAGAATTTATACCAGAGTCTGTTATACAATACATGCCTAACAAAATGTTTGTTGATTGAGTTTTATGTATCATTTTGAAAACAAAACCCTAAATATATAATCCATGAGAGGTGGGAGGTATAATGAAAAGAATACCTCTTACTTCCTATGTGACCTTGGATAAGTTACATTACATCACTGGATCTTAGTTTTCTCATCTGTTAAAGAAGAGAATTTAATTAAACAATCCCTTTCAGTCCTAAATCCCATAATCCAAGGATTCAAAATATCCAATGAATACTATAGAGAAGAAGGATAATAAGACCTTAGGAGAAAGAGAGAAATCATGCTGGTTTGGTACCATCAAGAAGGACTTCTTGGAACTGGTCATTAAAACAAGGATAGGATTCCAAAAGAGAGAAGGGAATGAACTGCATGTGTTTAAGGGACAATGAGGGACTCAATTATTTTGGAGAAAAGGGATTGTGCAGGAAATTAGTAGGAGATAAATTTGGAAGGGTAGATTGAGATAAATCATGAAGAACATTGAATACTAGGATAAAGAGTTTGTGGGCATAATAAAAGAGGATTGGATTTGAAGTGAGAGGCCTGCTTCAAATTCTGATTCTACATGTACTGTATGAATGTGGACAAATCATTTCATTTCTCTGTGCTCCACTTTTTTCATAATTTGTTGTTATTAAGTTGTGTCCAAATCTTTGTAGCCACATTTGGCATTTTGTTGGCAAAGTTACTGGAATGGTTTGCCATTTCTTTCTCCAGTTCATTTTACAAACGAGACAAGCAAAGTAAAGTGACTTACCCAGGATCACACAGCTAGTAAATGTCTGAGGCCAGATTTGAATTCAGGAAGATGAGTCTCCCTGATACCAGACCCTGTACTCTATCCACTGTCCTGATTAGATGCCTTACTAACTATAGCTAACAATTATTTACTACTATGTACTAGGTAATGGGGTTAAGAACTTTTCAATTATTACCTTATTTGATTTTTATATGCCAAATATTATTCTTCCTATTATAAAGATGATGACAGTACAGTGGATAGAGTACTAGACCTAGAACCCAGGAAGACCTGAGTTCAAATATGATCTCAATCACTTAATTGTGTGACCCTGGGCAATTCACCTTGTTTGCCTTGGTTTTCTCATCTGCAAAATGAAAATACTAAAAACATCTGCCTCTCAAGGGTTGTGGTGAGAATAAAATGAGCAACAATTGGAAAGGGTTTAATAGCATTACCTGACACTTAGTTAAGAATTGTATAAATCCAGGTCTGACTCTATCCACTGTTTCACCTAGCTGTCCTATATAAATTTGCTGAGTTGTGTTTATCTTTTCATGACCCTATTTGGGGTCAAATATATTGGGGTGACAAATAAGGATAAATGACTTGCCCAAGGTCACACAGCTAGTGTATCTGACAATTTCTATCTGACTGTTAATCCATAACACTTAATATTCTACAGACTATTACACAGGTGGGAAAATAACTGATTTTAGCAGTTGAATAAAAGCATTAGGATATGAGCTGCCCCTCTGTAGGTGCATTGTAAGCATCCTTAGAATAACTCTGGCAGCAGATAGGATGATGGGGAATGATACATATCTCATTCTATTCTCATATGCTATGATCTTCTTAGGTCTCTATACTTTGAAATCTTAATTCCATGTAGCTTGTAGATTGATAATCAATGATAATCAAAATATATCACTAAAATTTATTTCTCAGTGATTTTGGGCAATGGCTCACACTGAGATAATGATCTATTTCCAATACAATTTATTGATTGAACTCTCAAGGATATTTTGAAGTCCATATTATTCCAGACAGATCTTGAAATGGGTAGAGTGTCATGCCTGAAGTTTGGAAGACCCAAGTTCCATCTGGCTCCAGGCATTTACTAATTGTTCCACTAAGTGATTTCTTCAGTTTCCTGTTATCTAAAACAATGACCAAGAGAAGGAAATGTCAAATCACCCTAATATTTTTTGCCAAAAAAACTCAAAATGGGGTCATGAAGAGTCAGATACTACTGAATAACAACAACAACTTGTAGTACAGAGCTTTGTCATCCTTGTATTCTAGCCAACATTCCTTTGACTCCTTAGATAGCTTTAATCTCTTGACTTTGATTTCCAGTTGTTGATTAAAGGAAGCTATATTTCTAATATGCCTTTTCTTTCTAGATTCCTTCATTTTTTTTACTTTATTACTTTATTTTTTATTATTTTATTATTTTAATTGGGCAAAATTGTGTTCAGGTTTTTAACTGGGTGTCAATAGTTCTCTCAAGTCACTTCTGCCATGATAGTACTTGATGCCTGCACTTAGGGGTAACTCACCTCTCCTCTTCTGACTTTTACTATAATATATACTACTATGTTCTGGTCCTGAAAATTTTTCACAGTTTCTATTAAACACTATGGCACCATGAATTTACTCATGATGGCTATAGTTGATACTGGCTTTTAAAAATTAGACTTGGAGGCAGCTAAGTGGTGCAGTGGGTAGAGTACTGGCCCTGGAGTCAGGAGGACCTGAGTTCAAATCTGACCTCAGACATTTATGTGCATAGTTGTCTGACCTTGGGCAAGTCACAGACCCATTGCTTTAAATAAAAAAAAAATTTAGACTCCTTGTGTAAAAGAGTTGGAGTATATCAAGATCTCTCTCATTCTCTTTCTGTCTCATCTCTCTGCTGTCTGTCTCTTTCTCTCAATTTCATGTTGGACATGGCCAATGCAAAATACTGTTTTGCTTGACTGACAAAATTTGTTTGTAATCAAGTTTTTGTTTTTCTTTCATTCTGTAGGAAAGTTAAAGGGAAAGTAGATTTTTGCTGACAAAAAAATTTAAAAACTATTCTTTTTTGGTATAGAGTATTGATTTACTCAAATTCTATAGGAGGGTTTTTTCTTTCATTATTCTGGGGGTTAGCATGTCCATTTAAAAAATCATTTGAGACTTCAGTGCATTTTTATGATCTTTCTTAGGCATTATTTCTGGAATATGTATTGAGTATTCTTTTACTTTTCTCTCATTCATATCTTATTTTCCTTTATTTAGGTTAAGGTTTATATTTATTTGTTTGGGTTATTTTTTAGGTTTTTGCAAGACAAATGGGGTTAAAGTGGCTTGCCCAAGGCCACAGAGCTAGGTAATTATTAAGTGTCTGAGGCCAGATTTGAACTCAGGTACTCCTGACTCCAGGGCTGGTGGTCTATCCACTGTGCTACCTAGCTGCCCCTAAGGTTTATATTTGAAAAAATTATTTTCCTACAGTGATTGTCAGTATAGTGTTGGATGAATTGGGACTGAGAGTGCTTGTGACAAAGAGCATCATGAAACCCTTACTTATAACTGATAGATTTGTTTCACGGAGCCTAAGCTTGATTACTGACCTGCCCGCATACAGGCCACTGTCAGCAGCCACACCTCAGGAACCCGGGGTAGGATCATAATGAGTCGGTCTCCTCGCTGTAGGCCACAGGTGTTTGTTAGAACATTGGCTGCCTGACGTGTCAAATCCCCCAGTTCCTGGAAATTCCATTTCACTTCATTTCCTTTGTCATTCACCCACCATAGAGCAGGGAGTGGGTCTCTTTTGCCCTCCTGTTGTCAAAACCACATATTAAAATAGGTATTTACAATCCGGGATGCTTGTTTTCTTTCACCTGGTCTACTCCAATAGTTTTCTAATTAGTCTGCCTGTCTGCAATCCAGCCTCCATTCAGATCCCAAAATGGTGTTCCTATAGCATGTATAGGTCTGATCATATACAGTGTTTCCCAATTACTTTCAGAATAAAATATTAAGTCTTTTCATATTCAAAGCACTTCATAACCTGGCTCCTTTCCTCCTTTCCAGTTTTCTTATACATTGTTCCCTCTCTATTCACTCTACAATCCAGCTATACTATTCATGATATCCCATTTCCCATCTCTATGCTTTTGTGTTTGTAGTACTCCAGGTCAAGAATATACTTTTTTTTTCTCTTCGCCTCTGCCTCTCCTTTTCCCTTAGTTTCAAATCTCTGCTCCAATATCTCCTTCTGCAGGAGGCTTTTTTTCCTGCAACTGTTTGTGCTTTAATCTCCTATCTACTCTGCTAGAATTTTATTTAGAATTTTTGAATCAATAGTCATTAATTATATTGATCTTTAGCTCTCTTCCTTTAGTTTAACCACCCTTAGTTTAGATAGTAGGACACTATTACTCTCACAAATGGATTTTGTTAGAGTGATTTCTTTCTTAATCTGATGAATAATTTGTGTAATATTGTTATAAATTGTTCTTTAAAAGTTTGATAGAAAGCTCCTGTAAATCCAACTGGGTAACTCAGAGGATAGAACACTGGGCCTGGAGCAAGGAAGATCTGAGTTACAATCTGACCTAAAAAACTTACTAGCTGTGTAACCTAAGTCAAGTCACTTAACTTGTCTTCCTCATTTTCCTTGTTTATAAAATGGGAATATTAATAACATCTACTTCCTAGGGTTGTTGTGAAGATCAAATAAGATTATAATAATCAGAAAGTACTTATCCCAGTAGGCACTATATAAATGTTAGTTATTATTATTAATATTATCATCATATTACTGTTGTTATTTATTCTTTATATTTCTTAAATATTTCATCTTGAGAAGATGAGTTTCTTGAAGGCAGACTGTTTTTATCTTTTTCTGTGTATTTCTAGTGTTGAGTATAATGTTTTGTTGTTGTTTAGCCATTTCAGTTTATCTGACTCTTTGTGATTCCCTTTAGTCTTTTCTTGGCAGAGATACTGACATGATTTACCATTTCCTTCTCCATCTCATTTTACAGATGAGGAAACTGAGATAAGCAGGGTTAAGTGACATGCCCAGGGTTACATGAATAAGGACAGTTCTGAACTTAGGGAGAAGAATCTTCATGACTTTAGATCCAGCACTATATTCATTATGCCAATAATGCTTAGCACATGGTAAAAGTTTAACAAATTATTCTTGATTAATTGAAAAAATAAATTAAAAAGTAAGGACCTTTAGTAATAAAATATTTTGTGGGAAAGGAAAAAAATTAGAATATTTGCCTTCCATCTGTGAAAAAAAAGTCTACTTCTGCCCTCTACATTTTTTGTGGTAACCTGGTGGTCTCTGTTGGGCTGGTACTATGACTATCCTATTTGTTCAATATAATCAATATCTGTTATTTTTGTTGAGTTGTTCAGTTGCATACAACTCTACAATTAGTACATAGTAGATGTTAAAAGGAATGAATGAAAAAAGTCACACATGATTGTCAATTAGACTCACCATTCCAGAACATAGTGAACATGTGAAAACTTTGGTCCCAACTGCATCTCTAGAGACCTGTCTTGGTTCAACCCCACCTATATGTGGATAGGCTTAGGAGCTCTTAGGACACAGAGCTATGGGCAGAACATTTCTAGATGTTGTTATTTCTTGGGCATATAAACTCCCATTTACCATCAAACTAGATATAGTCTTCCTAGGTCAGAAGCTAGGGTATATCCTTTTATAGGAGGATGGTGAGAACTAAACTCAGTCTGAATCCCCTTTAGATCTAATTCCTTCCCTTTAACCCCCTCTCCCCCCAAGAAGTTCTCCATTACCTTTTCCATACGTGCCCAGTGATCCATCACATCACTTGCAAAATTAAACTCTTTGGGGATTTCATAGTCTCCCCATGTTGGTGTCTCTATCCTTGACAAAGGCTGGGCAAGGAGGTGTCTGTAATGAGGGTGAAGGAAGCCATAGCTTGGCCAAGGAACCCAAAGACCTCGGAACACTGGGGATCTCATCAGCAACTGCATGACTAGGAGGATTCCAGAGACAAGGACCACTTTATCTGTCACAGAAAGGAACAACTATCAAGTTAATTATTTCTTAGAAATATAGAAATACAGGTTAAAGGATCAAAATCTGAGTTACTCATAAAACAAAAGTCCTTGACATATGAAATCTGAAAATTGACTGTGTTTATCTCAAATGGAGGGTTCCTACAAAGTTATTTTTATATGTCATTGTCAAAGATAGGTGGTCCCCAGATTTTTGAGATCACACATTTTTATTAGTAAAAAAAAATAACTATGCAAGTCCAACATGTTGTACATTACTTATCTATAAATTATAATGAAGTGATATAGTATAGTAGATAGAAAACTCACCTTGGAGTGAGCTAGATCTGGGTTCAAGTCTCATCTCTGATAAATACTGACTAGATGAATCAGAAACTCTAACTACTAATTGCAGAGATCTAAGCTGACCTATGTTTGTAGAAGGAATTTCCTCACCTTGGAGTTTCTTCTATCAATGCAATCACAGTTCTTCTATAAATTATTTATATGCATTATTTGACTAAAAATTATCTCTATTAAAATACCCCAAGGAGAAATTAAAAAGAATGAGATAAAGGTGGATAATGTTTGATCCTTGAATCAATTTGGAACCCCTGGAGTTCAAGAAAAGGGGAGTGACATGGAATGAACTGCACTTTTGGAAAATGACTTTGATAACTTGTTGACAGATGGATTGGATTTAAGGGTGGGGTTGAGGCAGGGTGATCTATTAGGAATCCACTGTAATGGTATAGGAGAGGAATGAAGGACTGGATTTGGATTGGTGTCTGTGAGAGGAGAAGAGGGTATAGCTCATTGAGTATGTGGATTGAGTCAGAATGAGTAGCTGAGGATGATATTGAGATTCCAAACATTGGTGACTAGAAAATGGAGGATGATGTTCTTGACAGAAACAAGGGAAATTCAGAAGAATGGTTTTGAGAAGAAAGAGAATGTAAATAGATGTAATAGTTTCTTGAAGCTTATTTATACCTGTTTATCCTATAAGACATAGGATATTATTGTCTCACTTAAAACCAAAAGGAAGGAAATAGGACTCTTACTCACTGGTCACAGCCCAGAGCCAGATTCAGCTCAACTAGATTTGGAGCCAGAACCATGGAATGATCTGGTATACTCATTTACTATTAGAAAGGAATATTTTCTCAGTGGCACATGTATAGTTGCTGAAGATGAGGCTGACACTAGGCTCAGAAAAGGACTGAGAAACCTTAGGATTTTACATGTAGGAGTAAGGGAGTGATGGGAGATAAGGATAAATGTGGCTATAGTGGAAATGTTTCACAATTGGCTATTGAGAAGGGATGGAATGTGACCAATCTTTCCACCTTGCAACTGGTTGATCATATACCTTTTCATATCAGACCCTAAAATCCCTTTCCTCCCCCTTCCAGGTCCAAAGCTTGGTCCCTACTTAGGGGATGACTGATTTATCCCACACACCCATAATGGTTATCCATCTTTTCAAGGCCTCCAGAGGGAGTCCAATAAATTCTATTAGTAATCTTTCCTAGTTTCAAGATACTCTTTTCTTCTGACTGATTTTAAGGCCTTTATATGGTAATTCAAGGGGAAAATCACCAAAGACACATTATAAAATTCACCAGCATCCCAATATTGTCTAAGGTTGGGTGGCTAGGTGGCACAGTGGATAGAGTATTGGCCCTGGAGTCAGGAGGACCTGAGTTCAAATCCAGCCTCAGACACTTAATAATTGCCTGTGTGACCCTGGACAAGTCACTTAACCACATTGCCCTGCAACCCCCCCCATCCAAAAAATATTGTCTAAGGTTGATTGTGGGAGACTGAGTTTGGAAAGCAGCAGGGGACACTGTTATAAAGTGCTTTGGATTCTTGAGATGGCAGATGGAATCTCAGATTGTTGGAGGAATACCTAAAGGTTCTAGATATTCTTTGTAGACTAGGCCCTCCCCACATATCATTGATCCTGGTCTAAATGCCCCCAATTAATGAGCATCTTGTGGTTGATTTCAGTTATGAAGTATAGCCAAAAAACAACTCCCTAAAGTGTAAAATTTGCCAAATGGAAAGAAAACGCAAAAGATAATGGAGGAAATAACTTCTTAAATGTTAGAATTGAGCATGTGAAAGCTAATTATTCCAAGAGACATCAAGAACCAATCAAAAAAGTTCAAAAGAATGAAAAAATATCTCATGGGAAGAAGAACTGACTAGAAAAATAGATCCAGGAGAAACAATATCAGAATCATTGGACTGGAAGCCAGAGTCAAAAGGAAGACTTGAACTGCATCTTGCAAGAAATTATCAAGGAAAAATGCCCTGATATCCTGGAATCAAAGGGCAAAATAGGCAGTGAAAGAATTCATCAAATCATCTTAGGAAAGAGATCCCAAAATAAAAACTCAAATTTCAAAACTATCAGAACAAAGAAAAAATTGTACAAATTACTAGAAAGAAAAAATTCAAATATCAGGGAGCCACAATCAGGATTACACAGGACTTGGCAGCTACAATATTAAAAGATTAGAGGTTATAGAGCATGATATTCCAAAAGGCAAAGGAGGAAGGACTACAATAAAAAATCACTTACCTAGCAAAAATTAAGCAAAACACATCAAGGAAAAAAATGGCTACTCGATAAAATAGAAGATTTCAAGTCTTTATAAAAAGAACAGAGTTAAATGAAAAATTTGATTTCCAACATCAAGATCCAAGAGAAACATAAGTAAAAACAAGTAAAAAGGGAAAAGAAAACATAAGGGATTCAATAGAACTAAACTGTTTACATCCCTACTGGAAAGATAATACTCATAATTCTTAAAAAATTGTATCACGAATAGAACAGCTAGAAGGGCTATACATAGAGGGTATAGGTATAAAGTGAATTTGAGGGAATGACATAAAATTAATGGATGAAAATCAGGAGTATAGTGGGTGCAGAAGGAAGGGAGAGGCAGAAGGTAAATTATTTCACATGAAGAGATATGAAAGACCTGTTACAGTGGAGGTGAAGGTGGGAGGGTGTTGGGCAGCAAGATGGTGCAGTGAATAGAGTACTGGCCTTGGAATCAGGAGGATGGGAATTCAAATCCAACTTCAGATACTGTATATTCTTGGGCAAGTCACTTAACCATGATTGCCTCACATCTTCAGTCATCCTGATTTATATCTGGCCACTGGACCCAGATAGTTCTGGAGGAAAAAGTGAGGCGAGTAACTTAACCCAGCACCCCCTCACTCAAATCCAATTCATGTGCTTGTCATGGCATCACTTCCCTTATGTCATGGTCTTGGTCTTCTTCAAGAATGAAGGGCAAACATCACTCTTAACAGTGTTGGTCCAAAGAAGGAATATTATACATGATCAGTTGAGTCTAGAAATCTATCAAATGGGGAAGTGCGGGGGGAATTAAAATAAAGGGGTGGGGTGAGAACTGACAAGGAAGGCAGATCACAAGAGGTGGGAGACAGAAGCAAAACACTCGTGAGGAGGGAAAGGAGAGAAAGGACAAACTGGAGGAAGAATAGGATAGAGGGAAATAACAGGCAGTAATCATAACTGTAAATAGGAATGGGATGAACTTTCCCATAAAATAGAAGCGGCTAGCAGATAGATAAAAACAACTAAAATCCTACAATTTATTGTTTTCAAGAAACATTTGAAGCAGAGAAACACACAGAGTGAAGATAAGAGGCTGGAGCAGAATTTATTATGCTTCAGTTTAAGTTAAAAAAGCAGGGACAGAGGGCTTCTGGCTAAGATGGCAAAGAGAAGACAGGCAGAGTTCTAAAGTCTCCTGATATTTCCCCATCTATGATACGAAACAAACCTCTTAACAGAAATCTGGTCCATAAAACCCAGAAAGAAAAGCCAGGAGAAAGAACATCTACCTCAGGATTTGTCTTCCACAGTCGTGGGTGAGTCCCAGTGCAGACCGTGGATCAGCCTGATTAGCAGTAGGGTTGGAGTCTGGGGGGTTTGAGGGCCTGAGAGCAAGACCTGCTTGATCAGTGGGTCTAGAGCTTGGTTTACTGCTGGGACTTGGGTCAACGAGGGAGCAGAGGCATTGGTGTTGGCGTTGACCCTCTGGAGCTTGCCAACAGGGCTGGGAGGAGAGTTCCGGTGCAGGAGAGCTGTGGACACCATCCCTGGGCTCCTCTGGTCTATGGAAACCCAAGTCCAACACTCCATTGCAGCTGAGGCCTCTTCCCAGAACAAACACAATTATAGACTACTTCTGCTCCAGGCACAGGTGTGTGAGCAGAAGAACCAACTCAGCTGACAATAGAGGGGATGACCTTACCCCAGGTAGAGGCCACCACTGATTGAAGACAAAAGTATTTAACAGCTTCAATCACTCCTTCTAGGCCAAGGGAGAAGGTTTCAGTCAAGGTCACAGACACTCCAGAGAAAGAAGCCAGCACCTCCTACTGGCCAGTGGAGAAATTGCACTCAGTGAACAAATCCTCGAGCACCCCTATTGGACAGCTGGAGATATTGCACGCAGTGAGTAAAGCCGCTAGGGATTCTAACACCAAACCTCTGTGAACCAGCCCCCCCCACCCAACTCAAGGTCTTAGCAAGATGAAGAAAGGTCAGCAGAAAGGTGGATGTATAGAAAAATTCTTGGAAGTAAAAGACCCTAACTCAGAGAGACCTAGAACCTCTGAGGAGAATATGATCTGGTTTCCTGCACAGAAAGACTTCCTTGAAGAAATAAGGAAGGAGTTTAAAAATCAATTGGAAAATTTAGGAGAGTCAATTAACAACTTGCAACAAGAAAACACATCATTGGAAAATATAATTGGACAAATACAAATGAGAATAATTCTTTCAGATCCTCAATTGGGTAAATTCAAAAGGAAAATAATTCTCTCAAAACCTCAATTGGTCAAATGGAAAGCTCTTTCAAAAGTAGAATTAACCAATTGGAAAAGGAGTTGCAACAGGTAAATGAAGAAAACTCCTCTCTGAAAAAAAAAGAATGGAGTCTGTGGAAACTAATGACTTCATGTGTCTCATGAAAAAAACAGGAAAAAAAAATAGAAGAAAATGTAAAATACCTCATCAGCAAAACCACTGACCTTGAGAATAGATCGAGGAGGGGCAACCTGAGAATTATTGAACTTCCGGAAAACACTGAAGAGAATAAAAACCTGTACTTAACATTACAGGATCTAGTGATGGAAAATTTCCCTGATATCATGGAACCAGAGGGCAAAGTAGTTATTGAAAGAATCATTGATCCCCTCCAGAAAGAGATCCTAAAATGAAAACACCAAGGAATGTTGTGGCCAAATTCCAGAACTATCAGATAAAGGAGAAAATCCTGTAAGCAGCCAGAAAGGATCAATTTAAAGGAGCCACAGTAAGGATTATGCAGGAGCTGGCTGCATCAACATTAAGGGATCAAAGGACCAGGAATGAGATATTCTGAAGAGCAAGGGAGCTTGGAATGCAGGCAAGAATCCACTATCCTACAAAGCTGTGCCTTCTTTTTCAGGGGAAAAGATGGACATTTAATGAAATGGAAGATTCCAAAAATTCCTGATGAAAAGACCAGAACTAAATAGAAAATCTGGACATCAAACAGGAGGTTCAAGAGACACATGAAAAGGTAAAAAAGGTGGGGGGGGGGGGTAAAGAAAAAAATGCTGTCCAATAAGTTGAAACTGGCTATATCCCAGCATGGGAAAAAGATTCTCATAATTCTTGAGAATTGTAACTCTAACAGAGAGAATATACCTAGCCAGAAGTGATGGACACTCATGACTTATCCATGAGACTGCTATCCAATGGGATGAAACTAGCTATAACCCTACTTGGGAGAAAGACTCTAAAAACTCTCAAGAATTGTAACTGTATTAGATAGAATCTACTCAGTGATGGATACTCAGAATTTTCTATAACTCAAATAGAATGATTTAAAAACACTACTTCTTTAAAAAAGAGGGACAGGAAGGAGACAGGAGGAGGGAGGGGATTGAATGGGGTAAATCTCATTACACTAAGAGGTACAAAATACCTATGGTAATAGAGGGGAAGAAGGGAGGAGATGAGATGAGAAACACCTGAATCTTCTTATCAGACTTGTCTTGAAGTTAACTTAAACACATACTCAGTTAACTTAAAAAACCATCTAACCTCTCAAGTATTAAAAGGGGAAAAGGGGAGGGGGGGACAGAGAAAGGGAAGGAGAGAAAAAAAGGGGAACTAACAAAAGGAAGGGAAGGGAAAAGGGAAAAAAGGGAAAAGGGAAAGAAAGGGGAGGGGGTGGATATAGGAGGGAAAACACACTGAAGGGGGTGGCATTAAGAAACAAAACAATGGGGAATATGAATAAGGGGGGGAAAGGGTAAAAATACAAACAGAAGGAAGATAGCATGAAGGGCAATAAAGAATTAGTAATTATAACTTTTAATATGAATGGGATGAACTCTCCCTTAAAAACATAAGCAAATAGCAGAGTGGATTAAAAACCAGAATCCTACAATATGCTACTTACAAGAAACTCAGTTGAAGCAGAGAGATACATATAAAGGTAAAAGGTTGGAGCAAAATATATTTTGCTTCAGTTGAAGTGAAAAAAGCAGGGGTAGCAATCCTTATCTCAGACAAAGCAGCTGTAAAACTAGATAGCATTAAAAGAGATAAGGAAGGAAACTATATCCTCCTAAATGGTACCATAGACAATAAAGTGATTTCAATACTGAATATATATGCACCCAATGGGATAGCATCAAAATTTTTAGAGGAGAAGCTGAAAGAACTACAGGAAGACATAGACAGCAAAGCTCTACTAGTGGGAGACTTCAACCTCCTGCTCTCAGATCTAGATAAATTGAATCATAAAATAAGAAAGAAGTTAAGGAGGTAAATAGATTGTTAGAAAGCCTAGATATGATAGACTTATGGAGGAAATTGAATGGGGGTAGAAAGGAATATACATTTTTCTCTGCAGCACATGGCACTTATACAAGAATTGACCATGTACTAGGACATAAAAGCCTAATGATCAACTGCAGAAAGGCAGAAATAGTGAATACATCTTTCTCAGATCACAATGCAATAAAAGTCGTATGCAATATTAGACCGGGGAGATATAGACCTAGAACCAATTGGAAACTGAATAACCTCATTTTAAAGAATGAGTGGATCAAAAAACAAATTGTAGAAAGAATTAGTCATTTTATCCTAGATAATGACAATAATCAAACAACATACCAAAACCTATGGGATTCACTCAAAGAAGCAAAAATATTAAACAAAATCTTAGCAAAATAAGTTATTGGAGTGGCTAGGTGGCACAGTGGATAGAGCACTGGGCTTGGAGTCCGGAGTACCTGAGTTCAAATCTGTTAATAATTACCTAGCTGGGTGGGCTTGGGCAAGCCACTTAACCCCACTGCCTTGCAAAAATCTAAAAAAAAAGTTATTACTGGGATAATACATTTTGACCAAGTAGGATTCATCCCAGGAATTCAGGGTTGGTTCAATATTAGAAAAACTGTTAGTATAATCAATTATATCAACAACAAACCTATCAGAAATTATATGATCATATCAATAGATGCTGAAAAAGCTTTTGACAAAATACAGCACCCATTCCTACTAAAGGCACTAGAGAGTGTAGGAATAAATGGACTGTTCCAGAGAATAATTAACAGTATCTATCTGAAACCATCAACAAGCATTATATTCAATGGTGAGATGCTAGAAGCATTCCCAATATGATCAGAGGTGAAACAAAGGTACTCATTATCACCACTACTATTCAATATAGAATTAGAAATGTTAGCTTCAGCAATTCGAGAAAAAAAAGAAATCGAAGGAATTAGAACTGGGAAGGAAGAAAAAAAACTCTCACTCTTTGCAGATGACATGATGGTATACCTAGAGAATTGCAAGAAATTATCCAAAAAACTCCTGGAAACAATTGGCAATTTTAGCAAAGTTGCAGGATATAAAATAAACTCTCACAACTCCTCAACTTTTCTATATATGACTAGCAAGATACAGCAGGAAGAGCTAGAAAGAGAAATCCCAGTCAAACTAATCTCAGACAATATAAAATACCTGGGAGTCTATTTGCCAAGGCAGACTCAAAAACCTTTTGAAAACAATTATAAAACACTTCTCACACAAATTAAATCAGATTTAAATAACTGGGCAAACATCAACTGCTCATCGATAGGTAGAGTTAATATAATAAAAATGACAATTCTACCAAAACTAAACTACCTGTTTAGTGCCCTACCAATCAAAATTCCAAAAAATTAATGAGTTAGAAAAAGTTGAAAATAAATTCATATGGAGAAATAAAAAGTCAAGAATTTACAGGGATTTAATGAAAAAAGTACAACAGAAGGGGGCTTAGCCAGCCATACCTGATCTAAAATTATATTTTAGAGCATCAGTCATCAAGACTATCTGGTATTGGTTAAGAAACAGAGTGGTGGACCAGTGGGATAGAGTAGGTGGAATAGCAGGAAATGATTATAATAATATGTTGTTTCATAAACCCAAAGAGTTCAGCTATTGGGATAAAACCTCTCTCTTTGATAAAAACTGCTGGGAAAATTGGAAGTTAGTATGGAAGAAACTTAGATTAGAACAACACCTCACACCCTATACCAAGATAAGATCCAAATGGATACAGGATTTAGGCATAAAAAACAATACTATAAGCAAATTAGAAGATCAAGGACTAGTTTACCTGTCAGATGTATGGAAAGGGAAGCAGTCTATGACTAAGGAAGAGATGGAGAACATCACTAGAAACATTCTAGATGATTTCGATTATATTAAATTTTTTTTTGCTTTTGCTTTTGCACAGATAAAACTACTGTAACCAAGATAAAAAGAAATGTAGTAAACTGGGAAACAATCTTTATAACTAATGTTTCTGAGAAAGGACTCATTTCTAAAATATACAGAGAACTGAGTCATATTTTTTAAAAAAAGCCATTCCCCAATTGACAAATGGTCAAAGGATATGCAAAGGCAACTTAATAGATGAGGAAATCAAAGCAATCCATAGTCATATGAAAAATTGCTCTAAATAATGCAAACTAAAGCTTCTCTGAGGTACTACCTCACACCTCTCAGACTGGCCAATATGACCAGAAAGGATAATGATCATTGTTGGAAGGATTGTTGGAATCTGGGACACTATTACATTATTGGTGGATCTATGAATTCATCCAACCTTTCTGGAGAGAAATTTGGAACTATGCCCAAAGGGCAACAAAAATGTGCATACCCTTTGATCCAGCAATACCAATACTGGGTCTATACCCTGAAGAGATGATGAAAAAGGGTAAAAACATCACTTGTACAAAAATATTCAAAAGGAACCCTGTGTATGGTGGCAAAGAATTAGAAATAAAATAAATGTCCTTCAATTAGGGAATGACTTAGTAAACTGTGATATATGCATATCATGGAACACTATTGTTATTCTTTTTTTTTTTAGTTTCAAAAAGCTTTTATTGGTGGCTCCCTTAAAGGCAAAATATCAGAAAACAGAAAATTATCCACTGCAGAGACATCATTTTGTAATAAAGAAATAGTATCTTTATCCCTCTCTTTCCCACTAGTATACATACTTTCATCTTATTATGACAATTAAGAGCAGTTTTCCATGTCCAATACATGACTTGTTTAAAAAGGCACCCATTAATTATGACTGTCCACCAGTGCAGTTTCTTTCTCCACAGTCTCATCCACAGGCTGCAACATAATTAGAAAGCTCTTTTGCTCAATCTAGTAAAAATATTTGAACTGTATCCTGCTTTCCTCCTATCTGTTAGAAAGATAAGAATCTCCAAATTTTTTCTAACTATGTTTAGAACACTCAACAGTTGAGGGAAAAAACCCCACTATCTGAAATAGTTAAATGATTACAAATTGATGGTCATAAACTTAGGGAGGTGAAACTCAAAATCAGACAACCAGACATGTTAAACTGCCTCCTCCCTCAAGTAGATAATTAGAAAAAGAAATGATTTGTCTACTAGGCCAGATAAAGAAATTCTACTCCTGCAATGCTCCGAGGTAACCCCCTTCCCCAAATACCAATGATACTATGGCTGATGATGGAGCTTGCAACAGAGCTCACAGTTTAAGTCCCAAACAGAGAAAGTCAGCAGAATGACAAGTGAGTTCAATGACCCAAGTGAGAGGAATCATAGGTAACTTTTAGTGCCCTTTTCATTTAACAAGCCACACATTAGTAGAGCAGCCCAAAGACTCCTCCTGACTTTCCATCACTCCAAGATGTTTAAATCAATTACTGTAGAAGACTTGATTGGCAGGCTGGAATCCCCTCTGGGAGAGATCTTCAAGGGAGCCCCAGCAGGTCCTGCTGGAGGAAGCTACGGCTGAGGGGTGTACCGTAGGTATTTCTTGCCTGAAGGGAGCTCCTTGGTGAAGACCCCTTTAGGAAATAGTTGTTTAGCCTCCTCTTCAGAGATAGTTGGAATAACCATTACACTATCTCCACATTTCCAGTCAACAGGAGTAGCAACCTTCTTGTATGCTGTCAATTGAAGGGAATCAACCACTCTGAGGATCTCATCAAAGTTCCTGCCAGTAGTTGCAGGGTAGAGGATAGATAGCTTCAACTTCTTATCTGGGCCAAAAATAAATACCACTCGAGCTGTCACTGGCATGCCCTGCGCATCCCGCTCATCTGGGTCTAACATGCCCAACTTGATGGCAAGGTCCCGTTTGTGATCATCAATGATGGGGAAAGGCAGCTTCTCCAAGGGCTCATCACCATTGTATGCATTGATATCCTTACTCCAGGCAAGATGGTCTTGGACAAGAGTCAATAGAAAGAGTGATCATCTTAACATTGCGCTTGGCAAAGTCTGGGGCCAGTTTGGCAGCTTGGACCAACTCTGTTGTGCACACCGGAGTGAAGTCCCGAGGGTGGGAGAAGAGAATGCCCCATGAGTCCCCGAGGAAGTCATGGAAGCGGATGCGGCCGGCCATGGCGTAGGCCTCGAAGTTGGGGGCCTCCTCTCCGAGCAGCAGCCCTCCGGGCATGGTGGCTGTGCGGGGTGGGGGGGGCCCCCGGGGCCGACGTGCACGCTCATGGGTGCCCAACACTATTGTTCTATTAGAAACCAGAAGGGATGGAAATTTAGGGAAGCCTGGAGGGATTTGCATGAACTGATGCTGAATGAGATGAGCAGAACCAGAAAAACACTGTACACCCTAACAGCAACATGGGGGTGATGATCAACCTTGATGGACTCGCTCATTTCATCAGTGCAACAATCAGGGACAATTTTGGGTTATCTGCAATGGAGAATACCATCTGTATCCAGAGAAAGAACCATGGCATTTGAATAAAGTCCAAGGACTATTTCCTTTAATTTAGAAAAAAATACCTGATATCTTATTGTCTGATCTTGTCATCTCTTATACTTCATGCTTCTTTCTTAAGGATATGATTTCTCTCTCATCACACTCAATTTGGATCAATGTATGACATGGAAACAATGTAAAGGCTGATAAATTGCTTTCTGTGAGGGGTGGGGAAGGGGAGTAATATTAGGGGAAAAATTGTAAAACTCAAAATTAATACAATCTTTAATAAAAAAACAAAGGATAAACAAAAAAAGCAAGGATAAGCAATACTGATCTCAGGCAAAGTAAAAACAAAAATAGATTATTAAAAAGAGAAAAGGAGCAAACATAGTCTTCTGGCCAGCCCACTTGGAGTTACTAAACCCAGTGAATAAAGCCTCTAAGGATCTCAATACCAAACCTCTGTGAACCAGTCACTCCCCCAACACAAGACCTTAGGAAAATGAAGAAAGGCAAGTGAAAAGTAGGGTTCATAGAAAAATTCTTAGAAGGAAAACACTCTAATTCAGAGAGACCTAGACCCTCTGAGGAGAATATGATCTGGTCTCCAGCACAGATAGGCTTCCTTGAAGAAATCAGGAAGGAGTTTAAAAATCAATTGGAAGATTTGGGAGAGAAAATTAACACCTTGCAACAAGAAAATAAATCATTGGAAAATACAATTGGACAAATGCAAAAAGAAAACTACTCTCTCTAAACCCTAATTGTTCCAATGGAAAACTCTTTCAAAAATAGAATGGACCAATTAGAAAAGGAGTTGAAAAAGGTAATTGAAGAAAATTATTCTCTAAAAAAAAGAATTGAGTCTGTGGAAACTCATAACTTCATGAGACAGCAAGAGCCTGTTAAAACCATAAAATTAAAAAAAATAGAAGAAAATGTAAAATACCTCATCAGCAAAACCACTGACCTTGAGAACTGATTGAGAAGGGACAACTTGAGAATTATAGGTCTTCCTGAAAACAATGAAGAGGAAAAAAAAGCCTGAACTTAATATTACAGGATTTAGTGATGGAAAATTGCCCTGATATCATGGAACCAGAGGGCAAAATTGTTATTGAAAGAATACATCGTTCCCCTTCTGAAAGAGATCCTAAAATGAAAACACCAAGGAATTCTGTGACAAAATTTCAGAACTATTAGCTAAAAAAGAAAATCTTGCAAGTATCCAGAAACAATTTAGATACCAAGGAGCCACAGCACGGATTGCATAAGACCTGACTGCATCAACCTTAAAGGATTGAAGAGCCTGGAATGAGATATTCTGAAGAGCAAGGGAGCTTGGATTGCAGTCCAGAATCCACTACCCAGCAAGACTGAGCCTTTTCTTCTAGGGGAAAATATGGGACATTTAACAAAATGGGAGACTTCCAACATTTCCTGATAAAAGAGCAGAGCTTAATAGAAAATTTGGACATCAAATAGGAGGCTCAAGAGAAATATGAAAAGGGAAAAAAAGGTGGGGGTAAAGGAAAAAAAAAACTTCTATCCAATAAGATGAAACTGGCTATATACTCACTTCGGAGAAAGGTTCTTATAACTCTTGAGGATTTTAACTCTATTTGAGAGAATATACTTAGCCAGAAGTGATGAACACTCATGACTTTTCTGTGACTCAGAAAGATTAAAAAGCAGGACAGTAAGGAGATGGGAAGAGGGAGGAGATTGAATGGGGTAAATCTCATTACATTAAGAGGTACAAAAGGCTTATTGTAATAGAGGGGAAGAAGGGAGGAGATGAGAACCATCTGAATCTTCCTCTCATCAGAATTGGCTTAAAGTTAACATACACAAACATTCAGTTAAGTTAAGTTAAGAAACTTATCTTACTTTCAAGTATTATAAGGGGAAAAGGGAAGGGTGGAGATGGGGAGGGGCAGAAAAAGGAGAACTAACAGAAGGAAGGGAGGGAAGAAGGGGAAAAGGGAAAGGGGAAAGAAAGGGGAGAGGGTTGACATTAGGAGGACAAACACTGAAGGTGGCAATATTCAGAAGCAAAATACTGGAGAATATGGATAAAGCGGAAAAAAGGGGAAAAATACAAACAGAAGGAATATAGTATGGAGGACAATAAAGAGTTAGCAATTATAACTTTGAATGTGAATGGGATGAACTCTCTGTTACAACATAAACAAATAGAAGGAAATGATTTCTTTCTCATTACATTCAACTTAGATCAATGTATACCATGGAAACATTGTAAAGACTAACAAACTGCCTTCTGTGGGGGGGAGGGAAGGAAGATTGGGGGAAAAATTGTAAAACTCAAAATAAATATAATCTCAAAAAAAGGGTAAAACTTCATGGATAAAACTAAAAAAGGAGAAAAGGAAGGAATCTACCTCTTGCTAAAAGGTACCATAAAGCAATATCAGTGCTAGACATATGTGCATCAAGTTGTATAGCATCCACATTCTTTTTTTTTAAGATTTTGTTTATTTTGAGTTATACAATTTTTCTCCTAATCTTCCTTCTCCCCTACCCCCCCCACCACACAAGGCAGTCTGTTAGCCTTTACATTGTTTCCATGGAATACATTGATCTAAGTTGAATGTGATGAGAGATAAATAATACCTTAAGGAAGAAAAATGAAGTATAAGAGATAGAAGAATTACATCATAAGGTAAGAGGGTTTTTCTCCCTAAATTAAAGGTAGCAGTCTTCGGTCTTTTTTCAAACTCCATGATTCTTTCTCTGGATACAGATGGTATTCTCCATTGCAGATACCCCCAAATTATCCCTGATTGTTGTACTGATAGAATGAGCAAGTCCATCAAGGTTTGTCATTACCCCCATGTTGCTGTTAGGGTGTATAATGTTTTTCTGGTTCTGCTCATCTTGCTTAGCATCAGTTCATACAAATCCCTCCAGGCTTCCCTGAATTCCCATCCCTCCTGGTTTCTAATAGAACAAGAGTGTTCCATGACATACATATACCACAGTTGGTTAAGCCATTCCCCAATTGAAGGACATTAACTTTATTTCCAATTCTTTGCCACCACAAACAGGGCTGCTATGAATATTTTTGTACAAGTGATGTTTTTACCCCTTTTCTTCATCTCTTCAAGGTATAGACCCAGTATTGGTATTGCTGAATCAAAGGGTATGCACATTTTTGTTGCCCCTTTTTGGTGTAATTCCAAATTTCTCTCCAGAAAGGTTGGATGAGTCCACAGCTCCACCAATTATGTATTAGTATCCCAGATTTCCCACATCCCTTCCAACATTGATCATTGTCCTTTCTGTTCATTTGGCCAGTCTGAGAGGTGTGAGGTAGTATCTCAGAGAGCATCCACATTCTTTTTTTTTGTATGTTTTATTTTTGTTTTTGTTTTTTTACGTTTTTGCAAGGCAAATGGGGTTTAGTAGTTTGCCCAAGGCCACACAGCTAGGTAGTCATTAAGTGTCCGAGTCCACATTTGAACTCAGGCACACCTGACTCCAGGGCTGGTGCTCTATCCACTGTGCCACCTAGCTGCCCCTGTGCCACCTAGCTGCCCCTGTGCCACCTAGCTGTCCCAAACATCCACATTCTTAATGGAGATGTAAAGTGAGTTAATAGAATAGGGTAAGAAGTAGTCATGCAAAATTCCTTTTATGACATAAATTTGGTACTTATACCTAAACCAGGAGGAGTTAAAACAGAATAAGAAAATTATGAACCAATTTCCTAATGAATATTGATGCAAAATTTTTGAACTAAATACTATTAAGGCAATAGAAATTTCTCACCAAAATTATACACTATGCAATATTAGGAAAGCTATCAATGTAATTGACCAAGAGCAACCCCACCCCCAAATCATATGATCATCCCAAAAAATACTGAAAGAGCTTTGGATAAAATAAAGTTTCCATTCCTATTAAAACATGAGAGAACATAAGAACAAAGGGAGTTTTCCTTATATGATAAGCAGCATCTATCTAAAACTCTTAGCAAGTATGATCTGTGATGAAGATAAGCTAGCAGCCTTGCCAATAAGATCAGTGGGATGCAAGGATGCCCATTATCCCCACTATTATTCAAAATAGTACTAGAAATGTTAACTATAGCAATAAGAGAAGAAAAAGAAATTGAATAATTAAAATAGACAATGAGGAAACCCAACTATCACTCTTTGCAGATGATAGATAGTATACTTAGGGACCCTAGAGAATCAATTTAAAAACTACTTGAAATAATCAATAATTTTAGCAAAGTTATAGGACACAAGATAAACCAAAACAATTCATCAGCATTTCTTTACTTGACCACCAAATCCTAGCCACAAAAGAAAGAGAGAAATTCTATTTAAAATAACTGCATGGGGCAGCTAGGTGGAACAGTGGATAGAGCACCAACCTTGGAATGAGGAGGGCTTGAGTTAAAATCCAGCCTCAGTCACTTAATAATTACCTAGCTGTGTGACCTTGGGCAAGTCACTTAATTCCATTGCCTTGCAAAAAAATCCTCAAAAATAAGATACAATAAAATAAATAAAATAAAATAACTGCAAGGAATTAAATAAAAATACTGCCAAGAATAACCCAGGAACTATAGAAACACAATTGCAAAACACTTTTCACACAAATAAAGTTAGATCTTAAAACTTAGAAAAATATCAACTGTGCATGGATAGGCTGAGCCAATATAAAATAAAAATGGCAGTTCTACCTAAACTAACTTACTTATTCAGTACCATGCCAACCAACCTATCAAAAATTATTTGATACAGCTAGAAAAAGCAACAACAAAATTAATCTGGAAGAACAAAAGAAGAATATCAAGGGAATTAATGGAAAAATACAAAGCAAGGTAGCCTAGCAATGCCAGATTTCAAAATGTATTATAGAACAGGAATCATCAAAATTAGCTAAGAAATAAAATAGTGAATCAGCAGAATAGATAAGCTACAAAGACATAGGGGTAGGTAGCTAGGTAGTGCAGTGAATAGAGCACTGGCTCTGGAATCAGGAGGACCTGAGGTCAAATCCAGCCTCAGACACTTAATTGTCAAGCTATGTGACCTTGGGCAAGTCCCTTACCCCCATTTCCTTAAATAAGTAAAATTTTTTATAAAAAGATACAAAAATACAGAAATCATAGTAAAATAGTGATTAAGAAACCCAAAGACCTCAGTTTTGGGAATAAGAACTGACTGATAAAAACTGCTGAGAAAACTGGAAAACAATAGGACACAAATTAGGTATAAATTAACATCTACCTAGGTATAAACTAGCATATATCAAGATAGGTCAAAACAGGCTCATGATTTAGACATAAAGCATGCCAGTATAAGCCAATTAGAAGAGTTAAAAGAATAGTCTACCTGTCATAGTTATGAGGAAAGGAAAAATTCATGTTTAATCAAGAGATAGAGAACATTATAAAATGTAAAATAGATAATTTTGATTATATTGAAAACCTTGCACAAACAAAACTAATGCCACCAAGATTAGAAGGAAAGTAGAAAACTGGGAAACAATCTTTACAACAAGTATTTCTGCTGTTTCCATTTCTCAAATATATAAAGAATTGAATCAACTTTATAAAAATACAAGTAATTTCCCAATTGATAAATGGTCAAAGGATATGAGTAGGCAGTTTTCAGATGAGGAAATTAAAGTTGTCTATAGGCATCTGAAGGAGAGTTCTAATTATTGATTAGAGAAATGCAAATTATGACTCTGAGATGCCACTATACACCTATTTGATTGGTTAATGTATCAAAAAAAGAAAATTATAAATATGGAGAAAATGTGAGAAAATTGAGACACTAATGCACTGTTAGTGGAATTATGAACTGATCCTACCATTCTAAAGAGTAATTTGGAAATATACTCAAAGAGCAATAAAACTGTGCATACCTTTTCATCCAGCAATGCCATTACTAGATCTCTATTGCAAAGAGATCAAAAAAAAGGAAAAGGATCCATATGTGCAAAAATATTTGTAGCAGCTCTTTTCATGGTAGCAAAATAATGGAACTAGAAGGGATGCTCATCAAATGGTGAGTGTTGTATAAGGAAGTAATGCAATAGAATAATGTAATGATGAATAGGCAGATCTCAGAAAAACCTGTAAAGTATGTGAACTGTTGCAAAGTGAAGTGAATAGAACCAAGAAAACATTGTACACAGAATCAGCAACAATGTATGATAGACAACCAATAGACCAATGACTCAGCTCTTCTCAGCAACACAACAATCCAAGACAAGATCAAAGTTCTCATGAAGGAAAATGCTATTCACAGAAAAGTGATGAACTCAGATTGCAGATCTAAGGATTTTTCTTCATATACTTTATTCTTTTCCATGTTTTTCCCCTTTTGATCTATCTCTTCTCTCATAACTGAGACTAACATGAAAATGTTTTACATGGTAATACATGTATAACCTATATCAAATTGCCTACCATTTTCAAAAGAGGGGAGAGAAGGAAGAGAGAAAGTGAGAAAAATTTGGAACTCAAAATATTGTAAAAATGAAAACTAAAAATTGCCTTGAGAACTTAATTCCAATGTCCAATCTAGGACACCCTCAAAAGTTTAACAGTTTATAAAACTACAATTAGACTGCTAGTTAATCAATATTCTCCTAGCTTCCTACACATAGAGACAGAAACATCTTTTGCTGAAAATTTTAAAATTTTGACAGTGTAATTTATATATCTGCTGTCAACTTCAATCATTTGTATGAATTGAATTTTACTTCCTTTATTCTGTGTCTCTTATAACAAGAGAATGTATTTGAATTTTGTCAGAAAGAATTCCAGACGCAGTCAATACGTTCACCCACAGATGTTTGTAGTAGATGCACAGGGACTTCATTAATTTGAGGAAAATATGTAAATTAATAAGATTTGTATATAAGGGCCACCTTCATCTAACTGCCACCTACTTTCCTCATATTATTTTATACTTTCTCTTATTCTATATTCCATTCAACCTGGACTAATAACTGCTTCCTGAATTCAAGGTTCTATCTCCCTCCTTTAGGCATTCATAGAATCCTAGTTCCCACACCTTTGTTCATTTTTGCCTTTCTGAATCCTTATCTTCCTTGCAAGCTCAGCTCATGTGACTCTTCCCTCTACTGTGAGTACTCTTGCCCTTCCTCAGTTTTTCTTTTCCTATACATATTTGTATATTCTGTATCCTTCTTGTAGAATGGAAGCTCCTTGGGGACTGTCAAATTTTTGCCTTAAGCCTCCAGGGCTACATAGTGTGCTATATCTTGTAGGCACTACATGTTTATTGATTTGAATTGGACTCAGCTTTACTCAAGGTAACAAAAGTATGGTTCAAATCCTGGCTATATGTATATATGAATGGAATGCCCCAGGAGTCAGTGATTCTTATCTTTCCTGTTTTCTGCCACTTCCTTCCCATTTAATGTGCACACCAGATTTGTGGTTAAATGAATAGCTAGAGAAGGCTAAAACAAAGAGGAAAATGATTTAGTGGCGAGGCTCAGAGGACTAGACAGGCAGTATATATAGTGGTTTGACTCTTGAACCTGGAATCAGAAAGACCTGTTTCAAATCTTACTGTTGACACTTATTGACTATGTGACCCTGGTCTTCATTTTCTTCAGATGTAACATTGAGGTAGAAGAGTTGGACTAGATGTCCTTTAAGATTTCTCTAAATCTATCAGCAGACCCATAAACAGAAGCAAAACTGTTTCAGCCTACACTTCATAAAAATTGGGTTTATTCAAATACTTTTTCTTTACCAATATCATTTATTCCCCATTCCCTCTGTGTAAGAGCTAACCCTGCTTAATTACTTTTCTTGATACTAGAACAAGAAATAAGGATATTGGGATTAGGTTGCTGATGTTGCCCACCTGACTTGCAAAGACTTTAAAGAAAAAAATACCTTTAGTCAGCAGTTGAGAATGTCTCAGAAGATTTCAGGAGGTTTCTAGAAAACCCAGGAGATCAAGGAAACACGATAGGTGGAATGACAAGGGCTTATCAACTAGTAGGATTCTGTGGAAATATTTGGCAAACAGAATTTTTATTAGAAGAAGAAATGGTGGGAGGAGGGATAGGAGAATTGGCACATCTTTTGTGAGTTAACTATTAAGTAGAAAAGAGTATCAAAGTACAAAAAGTCAAAGAAAACTTAAGTGAAGATATAATTCATTGCAAGGATAGGATGCATCTGAGGTAGAATGGCATCATTTAGTCTGAGAATTCAAAGATTTGCCTGCACATTTTTCCTCTTCTTTATCTTTGATGCCCTTTTGGGTCAAAAAAGTTATTAGATCATAGACCTAGAACTTGAAAGAACTTCAGGGCAGATCCACCCCTCTAATTTTATATTTGAGGAAAATAGGGCCCAGAGACATTAAGTGACTGGCCCAAGGTCTCCCAGATGAGATGTGTAAGAGAGATGATTTGAATTTAAATCCTATGGCTCCAAAGTCATTATTACTCTTTCCTCAATGCCTCTCTAATTTACCTCATGAGATATCCAGTACAGTAGTCATTGAACCCTTGAAATTATTTTACATGTATTCATAAACCCAACTTCAGAAAGAGTGAAGGAAGATGCAGTTGCATGTTAGCTTATAAAGCATTCTTCTTAGCCAGACATTGTACAATTTCAGACTGGATTATCATTGGCCACTGGAAACTTTCAGTGGAACTAAAGAACTATGCCAAGAGAGTTGATCTGTAGTAAGAGAAAAAACCACAACTATGGGAAGGTTAGCTTCAGCAGTTATCCTCTGCATTAGAAAAAAAAGGAAATCGTCCACAAAATGACCATTATGCAAACATGTTAAACACAAATGTACATGTACAATGTTCACTAGACTGTTTAATGCTGAGGGGAGGAGGGGAAGGGAGGGTGGAAGAAAAGTAGGTAACATAAATATACAAGTGAATGAACATGGAAAATCTTTCATATCATGTAATTAAAAAAATAGAATACAATATAAAAAAAGAAAGAAAGGAACCATGGCTTCTCATTCCTGGAAAATACCTAGCCTTCATGCATATTTAATATCATATTCCCAACTTAGTGGGTAAAGGATTAGTTGGAAGGAGAGAGAGAATTTGAAATTCAAATTTTTAAAAAAATGAATCAGTAATATGTAAATAATAAAAAATTTTTAATGGCAAAAAAGTGACTATTCTTTTCTAAGAACTGTGAGAAAACCCCAGAAAGATTTTTCTATCAACTTCCACATATTATCAGGCAAATTTATGATTTGTTTTCTTTCTATGCTTTAATTTACTCCTTTATCCTTGATTACCTTCTCAGACAACCTCAGACCCTCACTGGCTGTGTAACCCCAAGCATGTCACTTAACCTCAGTCTCTTCAACTGTAAAATAGGGATAATAATAGACCAGATCTCCCAGAGTTATTGTGAGGATCAAATGAGAGAATAATTATAAAATGCTTGTTTCAGTACCTGATAAATAATAAGTGCTGGCATAGCACATAGAAAGTACTGATAGTCTAATTACTATTATAATGAGTTTCAATATGCAATGATGGAAAGAGTATCTGAATTTGAGAGATTATAGGATTGATTGAAGATCCAGTGAAATATTATATAAGATCCTTTATAAGCTAAAGTAAATGTTAACTACTAATTGGTTCCTAAGAGAAGCCTACCTTAGTCCATACACTTAATATGCAATATATGAGTAAGAACCTCTTGCTGTCTTAACTCACCTTCTCTGGATTGCTGTTGTAACCAAGAGAGAGGGTTTTGAGGAGCAAATTTATTTGACACTGATTCCTTTCTACTTTCTTCCTTTGAAGTGGAGCTGAATCCTTTCAGACCATACCATTCTTTTACCTCTGGGGACAGCTCACAAACTGCTTTTTTTTTTTTTCTGTCACTGCATTCTCCATTTACTGGGACCTCATTGCTCACACTCTGCTTCATTATCCCTCTCATGAACTTATCATATGCTAACCTATGGAGGGGGTGATGGTGGAGGTGTAAAGAGAGGAATAAAAGTTGCCTACAGTCAAGAACCTGATTCAAAACAATTTGCTCTATTTTTTTTAATGACTCTCTTGTCTTTTCTCTTCTCATTCTATAGTTTGAGAGCTAGTATGATGGTTTGGATAGCATTGTTTAACAACTGATTCCTCAAAAAACCCAAACAAACCCATAATACAATTTTTTCGAGACAATTGAGGTTAAGTGATTTCCCCAGGATCACACAGCCAGTAAGTATCTGAGGCTACATTTGAACTTAATATCTCTTAATTTCAGGGTCAGTGTTCTATTCATTGAATCACCTAGCTATCCCTATAATATACTTTTAAGTTTAATTAATTTCTTAGATCTAGGCAATCAACAAAGTAAACCAAACTTTGATTTATAGTATTTGCTGATTTTTGTGGTATATATGCTTAAAGTGAAAACTTGACAATTGACTTTCAAGAACTGGTTCAACCTGATGTCAACATACCCTTGGTTGATGAGTAACTTCTAGTAGCTGCCAAGTTTATTGATGCAAGTTCTGTTGACAGATGCAAGTTTTACATCTCTGGTAAGAGGTAGATGTGTGATTTGTTAACCAAGATTTTATTGAGCCATCATTAAATTGGAAGTGATAAAGCAGGCCAGAGACAGAATGCCAGTAAATCATATAGCACTTTATTGATTTCTTTCTTTGTAAAGAACCAATTTGAGAATTTTGGGATTACTCCACTTCTTGGAACTTCTTTTTGCTGTTTTGGAGCCAGATTATACATGATTATAAGGGGGAAGGTGTTTCATAGAACAATCAGATTTGGGATTTCAGTGATCTTCCCAGGACAAGCCCACATGCAAGACAATACAATTATCATATCACTTGTCACCATCCAAGAGGAAGTCCTGTGGGAATAGCTAAGTGGTACAGAATAGAACAGAACAGGGCTGATCCATTTACCAATATTGTTTATTTCCCTTAACATAGGCAGAATAATTCAGGACTTGTTATGAGTAAAACAAATTACTACTTAGTTTTCACTGTTTTCCCAGATCCAGAGTCTGTGCATGTAAAAAGGAATGCTAGAAACTAAATTATTATTAAATTCTTTACATATACCATATTAATCAATATAAAAATCATAACTCAACAGATTTGATCAAGATCTCAGTGATATTAAGTGGCAGAATTGTGATCTGAATTCAGGTTCTGTGACTCCAAGTTTTGTAATCTTTTTATGCACTATACCCTATTATCCCCCTCATGTTCTTTAGGCTATATATTACCTCTTTTCTTTGATCCGAACTCATTTGGTATTAAATCCATTCCCTTCAACATCCTGGTTATGGTCCTCTGGACACAATGAGCTAGGTGTCACTGTGGATAGAGCTCTGGGTCTGGAGTCAGAAATAACTGAACCAAACCTCCCATACTTATTGGATGACCTTTAAGATCTTTTCCAGCTCAAAAGTTTGGTTCTACAATTGATTAGCTCTGTGGCCATGGCATCTGTCTTCTCTGAATCTTAGCTTTTTCATTGGAAAAATATAGTGTTATGTGATCAAAAGTTGTGCCAGGGAAAGTAATTAGCTAATTTATTTATTTTAAAAAATCAGACTTATGATTTTATTTGTATAAAGGATGAGGAACTTCCATTACCAGAGTAGATTCACAAATGTGCCACAATTTATAGTCCCTGAGAATTGTTTGATATAATAAGCAATTAAAGGACTTGTCTGGGTCAGGCAACCATTATATGTCAGAAGTTGCATTATAACTCAGGTCTTTCTCATTTCAGCCATTTCTCTATTCCTAATCCTTTCAGCTGTTGTTATTCAGCCATTTCTGTCATGGCCAACTCTTTGGGGCCCCATTTTTGGAGGTTTTCTTGTTAAAGTACTAGAGTAGTTTTCCATTTTCTCCTCCAGCTCATTTTCCAGATGAGGAAACTGAGGCAAAGAGGGTTAAGCTACTTGCCCAGGGTCACACAGTTAGTAAGGGTCTGAAGCTAGATTGAACTAATGACTGTGAGTCTTTCTGGTACTCTTATCCACTGTGCCACCCACCTATCCCAATCCATTTCAACAGTTAATATCTGCTACATTTTTAAATCTGTAAATTGGGGATCATAATGACACTTACTTCCCACAGTTCCCAAATAAGATGATTATTGTAAAGCACTTAATATGATACTGGGAACACAGTAAGTGCTATACAAATATTAGCTATTATGATCATTGACCCACTATTTCTCAGGGTTTGCCAGATATGATCTATTGAATGAAATTTCCCTAGATGTTATAAATATGAATGAATCAAAAAATCATTTATGAAGAGCTTGATGTGTGTGTCAAACATAATTTTAAGTATTGGGGATACAAATAATAGAAGCATGTGACAGTCCCTGCTCTCAGAAAGCTCATGTTCTAACTGGAGGCCAAAAATCCAAGAAGGAAAGGTAGGAGAAGGTAACAGAGTTTTGCTTCTGTGAAAAGGAATCCACTACCTTCTAAAGCAGCTCGTCTCACTTTTAGATAGCTTTGGAAGTATTTCATTACACTGGGCTAATGTTATCTAAATGTAAAAAAGGAAGTTCTCTTTTTCTGTATAAGAGATATTGGTTTTCTGAGTCATTGATGTTTACAGAAATATCAATTGTACTTAGCGTTCATGTTTAATTGTCATGAGCTGGTCCTTCAAATAGACTCTGCTCTGTTCCCCTGTCACTGACGATGACAGATAGGGTTGGGGAGGGGAGGCATATATAGCAAGAATCAGAGATAAAAGTGAAAAAATAAAGGAAGAAAGCAAGTGGCTTGGAGGGTCGCAATGACAACCTCTTATGTTTGTAAAGAAATTTGACCCTTCCAAGGCATTTTTAACATTCCTTATATCATTGAACCTTGACATTAGCCCTGTAAAGTGGATGGGGCAGAGATTTTTTCAATCACTTAAAAGATGTAAAAATTAACTATAAACTGAAGGTCAAAGTAAGAAAGAGATGCATAACCCATCTTTTTCTTTTTAGTGAAGACTTTGTTCACTGGATTTTGAGTCAAGGATTCCGTTTCAAATCTTTGCTCTCTTATTGATCATATCTATGATTTCAGTTAAATCACTTGATATATCTTGACCTCAGTTTCTTCACATATAAAAATGAATGGATTGGGTCAGAGGCTAAGACATTTTTTACTCTCAGTTTTACTTTTATTAAATTTCCTATACTTTTACAGGCGAGTCTTGCTTTAAGAAAATCCATTCTACTGAAGTGCAAAGTTTTAGAATTGTAATGTCAGTATGGACTTCAGAGATAACAGACTCCAATTCCTACCTGAAGCATGAAGTCTCTTGGACAAAAATTCTTTATTACTAGTCATCTGATCTTTTGAGGCAACCTACTGAGGCAATTTTTGATATCTTCAATTAGAAAGTTTTCATTGTATTAAGCTGAATTTTGTGTCCCTGTATAACTTCTATCTATTTATCAAGAGTTGAATTCTTTGGGGACTGGGTGAATAATTTATCACCCATTTTCCATGAGAGTCTCTCTGATATTTGAAAATAGTGGCCATATCCTCCCATCTCCCTTGCCCCCATATCTTCTTGTTAGTCTCAACATTTTTGAATCTCGAGTCAGAAGATCTGTATTCAACTCTCATTCTTCCTATTATTACCTGTTTTAACTTTGGGGAAATCACTTAATTTCCCTGGGTCTCAAATTCCTCACCTGTAAAATGAGAGGGTTGGGCTAGATAGTCTCTCAGGTTTCTTCTAGTTCTTGATCAGTTATCCTACGATCCATGTAAATACTTTCTAAATAAGTTGATGAACTCCCTCCTGACTTTACACTTATGAATGGATCCTTAAATGACATTTTCAAGTTTCTTCATCATCTCTTCAGCCTCCTCTGGATATGTTCCATTTTCTTAATGCTTTGAATAAAATATTTCACTTTAACTATCATATTTCAATTAATGTACTTTGACAATCATATTTCACTACTGATATATTAAATCCAATTTTTACTGATGCTTGCATTGGTATTCATATGAACTACTATCAAGATACTCCTTTATCTAATACTTATTTAGCTGAATTTTAAGCCTAAGTCCTGGATCTTATATTTGTCTCTATTAAATTTCATCTCACTAGTCTTGGTCTTTCTCCTTAAAGACAGTTGAGAACTCTTCATTTGTAATTAAATAAAAATTATAATGAGGGATAGTTATCCATGAATATGATGCTTATTCCATTTTTGATTCAAGTTATTGATAAGAATTAAACTCAGGACAAAGACCTGACTGGAGGATTTCACTAGAAATCTCATTTCAGTGGCAGCTAGGTGGCACAGTGGATAGAACCCTGGCCCTGGAGTAAGAAGAACCTGAATTGAAATCTGACCTCAGACACACACTTAATACTTAACTGTGTGGCCTTAGGCAATTCACTTAACCTTATCACCTTACAAAAATTTAAGAAAAAATCTTATTTCAGATTAACATTGATTGAGCTACTTGATAAATTGTTTTATGCCTTATTGATCAACCAGTTATGAACTCATAATTGTTAGGCCTATATCTCTTCATCTTATCTTGTGATTTTATCAAATGCCTTGTTGGTCTCCATATGGTCTAAATTCATCAAACACCCTGATCTTTTAGTTTATTAACTTTGTCAAGAAAGGAAACAAAGTTAATCTAGTATGACTTCTTACTAATCTTTTGTTGACTTGTAGTGATCTTTTCTTGCTTTATGCAATATAATATAGTGGAAAAATAGTATGTCTTGGATTCAAGAAGACTGGGTTTCATTCCTTTCTCTGACTGGTTGCAAGATGGGTTAAGTTACTTTACCCTATAAGTTCTAGACTTCACACTATAAGTTCTAGACAAAATACTGTTCTACATTGGTAGGGGGAGTTTTGTCCTCTGGGAGAACCCTATATAACTGAAAGCATAATTATGGTCCTGTTCTAATTCAATTAAATATGCAATTATCCCCATTACAATGAAAAATTCATTCTAGAATTTTATCAAGAACATGGGTCAACAAACTTATAATGACCCATAATATTCAGAATCTACCTTCTTCCCCTTGCTATATACTGGAACAGATTGCTAAATAGAGAGAAACTGGAGTTTGGAATTGAAATTGAGTTCACATTCACTAAGTTCAGTCTTTGGGAGTCTCTCACTGATAACATGAATAAAATGTTTAGCCCCTCCTAGAGTGCATTTGCTATGTTTCTAGCTTTCTTTTTTGGTATTTTTTCATCTAACTGCCAACATGTAGAGGAGCAGCTAGGTGCTTTATTAAACAGAGCCCCAACCCTGGAATCAGGAGGATCTGACTTCAAATCTAATTTTAGTCTTTTGACACCTATGACCCAGGCAAGTCATTTAACTTTTATTGTCCCACAAAATTCCCCCAAACAAAACCTGTAGGTTTCAAAATGCTTTCACTATGATGCTTGTAAAAGATTATAGAAGGGATTAATAATGAAGTTAATGATTTTGTAGAACAAGTCAAAATAGTATTTTAGAAGTAACCCAGCTGAGCTCTCTCAATATTCACCTCCAAACAAATTTAAAATGATTCCTCAAATAAAATTTTGGAGTGACAGAGTAAGTAAAAGGTCTTAGTGAGACACTTTTCTATCCTTTAAAGACTGAGGAGATTTGTGGGAGAAGCTAATGCACATTCACCACATTAGGGTGAAGGTCTGGAGCCCACACATATAGGGTCTGCTACAGAAGCTACAGCAATAGCAGCAGCTATGGAAATTCTCTCAGCCCAGAGACATTCTGGGTCATAATTCCAGGGCATAAAGTAGCACTGGTGGTCAGGCGCAATGGAAAGTAACCCTGGTCATAGTTCCAAAGCAAAGAGGAATGATACTGCTTTGTGGTTTCAGGGAACACGGAGTCTTTTCTGGACTGCAGAGCAGGAAAGGAGTGAGCACACGTCTCCCCACATCACATCTTGGAAGCAACAAAAACTTGAAGACTCCCCAAACTAGTTCTGAAAACAGTAGTAGGAAAAAGTCTGAAGCCTGGGCCAATGTCTCCCCACTCCCAGCTGAGCAGAGTAAAACTTTAACATAAAGGTCAAAGACAAGAACTAGGCTAGAAAATTGAGCAAACAATAAAAAAAGATTGTAAAAAAGCTACTATAGTGGCAAGGAAGACCAAAATATGAACTCAGAAGAATACAACAATGTGAAAATTTACAAGTAAAACTTCAGAGAAAAATGTTAATTTCATCCAAACACAACAAAAATTCCTGGGAGGATTAAAGAAAGGAATGAGTGGTAGAGCAAAAATAGGGAAAAGAAATGAGAGTGATGAAATAAAATTATTAAAAGAAAATTAATAGCTTGATAAAAGAGGCATAAAAAGTATTGAAGAAACTAATATCTTAAAAAACCAGAACTGGTCTAATGAGAGTCTTCCCCTGAAGAAAAGAACTCCCTAAAATGTAGAATAGCTCCAAAAGAAGAAGAGGTATAAATGTTCACTAAAGAAAATAATTCCTTAAAAATTAGAATTGGACAAAGGAAGCTAATGACTCTAAGAGGCATCAAGAAACAATAAAATAGTCAAAAGAATGAAAAAAAATAGAATAACATATGAAATATCACATTAGAAAAACAATGATCTGGAAAATAGATTGAGAAGAGATAATTTAAGAATTATTGTATTAAGGACTAGGTGGTGCATGGATAGAGCACTGGCTCTGGAGTTAAGAGGATCTGAGTTCAAATGTGACCTCAAACACTTAAGACTTACTTAGCTGTGCAACCTTGTATAAATCACTTATCCACTTTGCCCACAAAAACAAAAAATAACACCACCAAAAGAATTATTGTATTACCTAAAAAGAAATCAAAGAAAGAGTCTAGAAATCACATTTCAAGAAATTATCAAGGAAAACGCCCTCAGATATTAGATCCAGTAGGTAAAATAGAAATAGAAAGAATCTGTTGATTATCTCCTGAAAGAGATTCCAAAACAAAAACTGCTGATAATACCATAGTCAAATTCCAGAGTTCCCAGGTCAAAAAGAAAATATTCTAATCACCCAGAAAGAAGTAATTCAAATATTATGGAGCCACAGTCAAAATTTAGTGGTTTCCATATCAAAGAAGTGGAGAGTTTAGAATATGATATATCTATTTTTAAAATTTATATATTTTCCAACAAATGCATATAGTTTTCAACAATAATGTTTTTATAAGGTATTGAGTTTCACATTTTCCTTTTTCCCCTCTCTTTCCCTCTCTCCCTGTTAGAGAGTAATCTAATATAGGTTATACATGTATAGCTATGTTAAACTTATTTCCATAATAATCATGTTGTAAAAGAAAAATCAGGAAAAATAGAAAAAACTTTAAAGAGAAAAATCACAAAACATAAAAACAAATTTTAAAAATTGGAAATAATAAATTTTGGTCATCATTCAGATTCCATAATCCCTTCTGTGAATGGATACTATTTCCATCATAAGTCCTTAAAAATTGTATTTGATGATGAAAGCCCTGAATGTGAATGGAATGAACTCACCTATAAAAGAAAAGTGAATGGCAGACTGGATTAGAAATCAGAATCCTGCAATATATTGTTTATAAGAGACACACTTGAAATAGAAAAGCAGACAGAGTTAAAATAAAGGGCTCGATGAGAGTCTAGTATGCTTAAGCTAAACTAAAAAATAAAAGCAGGGGTAGCAATCAGAATGTCAGACAAAGCAAAAGCAAAAATAGATCTAATTTAAAATGATGATCAGAGAATCTATATCTTGCTAAAAGGAACCATAGAAAATTAAGTAACATAGAAAAATTTTATGGCGAGATAAAAGCCTGATTTCTCAAATATATACTGACTGTACAATGGAATAAAATTTCTAAAAGTAAGAGCCATTTCCCAATTTATAAATAGTCAAAGGATATAGAAAGGAAGTTTTTTGAAGAAGAAATCAAAGCTGTCTAGAATCATAAGAAAAATATTCTGAATTTTGATTTTATTGTGTTCAGTCAAGTCCAAATCTTTGTGACCCCATTTGGGGTTTTCTTGGCAAAGATAACTGAAATGGTTTGCCATTTCCTCTTCCAGCTCATTTTATTAAGGAAGAAAATGAGGTAAACAGGGTTAAGTGATTTGCCTGGTGTCACACAGCTAGTAAGTTCTTGAGGCAGAATTTGGACTCAGATCTTCCTGATTCCAGGTCAGACACCGAGACACCTAGATACCCTTCACTATTGAACAGAGAAATGCAAAACAAAACAACTCTGAGGTACCACCTCACATTCATCAGAAATGACAAATGTTGAGAGAGTGAGGTATATTAATGAATTGCTGGTAGAGAATAATTTGGAAATAGACCCAAAGGACTATAAAGTTTGCATATCTTTTGACCCCCAAATACCACTACTAGATTTGTATCCCAAAGAAATCGAAGAAAATGGAAAAGCACCTATATGTACAGAAATATTTATAGCAGCTCTTTTGTGGTGGCAAAGAACTGGAAACTGAGGGGATGCCCATCAACTGTGGAATGGCCAAGCAAGTTCTGGCTTATGATTATGATATAATACTACTGTACTGTAAGAAATGACAAGGAAGGTAGTTTCAGAAAATAGAAAATGCCAAGGCCTATGTGAACTTATGCAAAGTCAGGTGAGAAGAACTGGGAGACCATTGTGCACAGGTAAGATAATTTTGTAGCAGTTAACTGTGAAAGACTTAGCTATTCTGATCTATACAATTCATGGAGAAATATCTGTCCAGTTTTTAATTTTAAGAAAATATTATTTGTCCCTGCCTGATATTTTCTGAGGTCTTCCTCTGCAGCATAAGTCCCATTTAGATGCAAATTCCCTCCAATTGTTCAATGTAACTTCATTGTTAAATGTAAATTCTCCAAGATGAGGGCAAACTCAGTCCATCTCTCTACACTTCCCCTAGCTTCCTGACTCTCATTTTTCCAAAATGGGTATTTGACCCCAGTCTTGTACCCTCCACAGAAAGTGGGTAAGACTATAAAAGTCTGGCCCACATTTCCTTCCAGCCAGACTTACTAGGGTCAAGCCCAATCATTTTTTATGGCTACTCCCCTTTTTCTCTTTCCCTCAGTCACTCGTTCCTCAACCTTTGTTATTTAGCTATCCATAAGTAATTTACTATCTCTCCAGAAAAGTTTATTCTGTGAACTGCTTGTGATTTGTAAACTTGTTTTTTAGAAAGATTTTATTTTGAGTTTTACAATTTTCCCCCCATTTTTGCTTCCCTTCTCCCAACCCCCACAGAAGGCATTCTGTTAGTCTTTACATTGTTTCCATGGTATACAGTGATCTCAGTTGAATGTGTTGAGAGAGAAATCATATCCTTAAGGAAGAAACATAAAGTATGAGATAGCACAATTATATAATCAGATAACTTTTATTTTCTAATTTGTAGGTAATAGTCTTTGGTTTTGTTCAAACTTCACAATTCCTTCTCTGGATACAAATGGTATTCTCCATTGCAGATAGCCCAAAATTGTCCCTAGTTGTTGCACTGATGGAATGAGCAAGTCCATCAAGATTGATCATCACCCCCATGTTGCTAATGGGGTGTACAATGGTTTTTCTAATTTTGTTCATCTCACTCAGCATCAGTTCATGTAAATACTTCCAGGCTTCCCTGAACTCCCATCCCTCCTGGTTTCTAATGGAACAATAGTGTTCCAAGGCATACCTATACCACAGTTTGTTAAGCCATTCCCCAATTGAAAGATATTCACTGAATTTCCAATTCTTTGCCACCACAAACAGGGCTGCTATGAATATTTTTACACAAGTGATGTTTTTACCATTTTTCATAATCTCATAGACTCAGTAGTGATACTGCTGGATCAATGGGTATGCACATTTTTGTTGTTCTTTGGGCGTAATTCCGAATTGCTCTCCAGAAAGGTTGGATGACTTCACAGGTCTACCAACAATGTATTAGCGTCCCAGATTTCCCACATCTCTTCCAACATTGATCATTGTCCTTTCTTGTCATGTTGGCCAGTCTGAGAGGTGTGAGGTGGTATCTCAGATATGGTTTAATTTGTATTTCTCCAATAAGTAATGATTTGAGCAATTTTTCATTTGACTATGGACTACTTTGATTTCCTCAGCTGTAAATTTCCTTTGCATATCCTTTGAGCATTTGTCAATTGGGGAATGGCTATTTGTTTTGAAAATTTGACTCAGTTCTCTGTATATTTTAGAAATGAGTCCATTGTCAGAAATACTAGTTGTAATTTTTTTCCCCAATTTACTACATTTCTTTTTACCTTGGTTACAGTGGTTTTGTCTGTGCAAAAGTCTTTTAATTAAATGTAATAAAAATAATCTAGTTTGTTTTTAATGATGTTCTCCATCAAGCATTCATAAGCTACTTCCCTTTCCATAGATCTGACAGGTAAAGTACTCTTTGGTCTTCTCATTTGCTTATAATATTGTTTTTAAGTCTAAATTCTGTATCCATTTTGATCTTATCTTGGTATAGGGTGTGAGGTGTTGGTCTAATCTAAGCTTCTTCAAAACTAACTTCCAATTTTTCCAACAGTTTTTATTGAAGAAGGAGTTTTTATACCAATAGCTGGACTCTTTGCATTTATGAAACAGCAGATTACTATAATCATTTCCTGCTATTGCACCTAGTCTATTCCACTGGTCCACCACTCTATTTCTTAGTCAGTACCAGACACTTTTGATGACTGATGCTTTATAATATAATTTTAGATTTGGGAAGGCTAAGCCACCTTCTTTTGCACTTTTTTCATTAAATTCTTGAAATTCTTGGCTTTTTAATTTCTCCATATAAATTTACTTACAACTTTTTCTAACTCAGTAATTTTTTGGAATTTTGATTGGTATGGCACTAAACAAGTAGTTTAGTTTTCATAGAATTGTCATTTTTATTATATTAGCTCGACCTATCCATGAACAGTTGATCTTTGCCCAGTTATTTAAATCTGATTTTATTTGTGTGAGAAGTGATATGTAATTTATTTCAAAAAGTTTGACTCTGCCTTGGCAGGTAGACTTCCAGGTATTTTATATTGTCTAGGGTTCTTTTGAATGAGATTTCTCTTTCAAGCTCTTTCTGCTGTATCTTGCTAGTCATATATATATAGAAATGTTGAGGATTTATGAGGGTTTATTTTATATCCTTCTACTTTGCTAAAGTTGCTAATTATTTATAGTACTTTTTTTAGATGATTTTTTTTGTGATCCTCTAGGTATACCATCATGTCATCTGCAATGAGTGAGAGTTTTGTCTCTTCCTTCCCTATTCTAATTCCTTTTTTCTTCTCTTATTGCTGAAGTTAACATTTCTAATATGATATTGAATAGCATTGGTGATAATGGACATCTTTGTTTCACCCCTGATCGTTGGGAATGCCTCTAGCCTCTCCCCATTGAATATAATGCTTGTTGATGGTTTCAGATAGATACTGCTTATTATTCTAAGGAACAATCCATTTATTCCTATGCTCCCTAGTATTTTTAGTAGCAATGGGTGCTGTATTTTGTTAAAAACCTTTTCAGCATCTAATGATATAATCATATGATTTCTGATAGGTTTGTTATTGATATAATTAATTATACTGAAAGTTTTCCTAATGTTGAACTAACCCTGCATTCCAAGGATAAATCCTACTTGATCATAATGTATTATCCTAGTGATAACTTGTAATTGTTTTGCTAAGATTTTATTTAAGATTTTTTGCATCTATATTCATCAGGGAGATAAGTCTATAATTTTCTTTCTCTGTTTTAACTCTTCCTGGTTTAGGTATCAGCACCATATTGGTGTCATAGAAAGAGTTAGGCAGAGTTCCATCTTCGCCTATTTTTCCAAAGAGTTTATATAAAATTGGAACCAATTGTTTCTTGAATGTTTGAGAGAATTCACATGTGAATCCATCTGGCCCTGCAGATTTTTTTCTTAGGTAGTTCAATAATAGCTTGTTGAATTTCTTATTCTGAGGTAGGGCTATTTAGGTATTTAATTTCCTCTTTATTTAATCTGGGCAACCTATATTTTTGTAAATATTCATCTATTTCACTTAGAATATCATATTTATTGGCATAGATCTGGGAAAAATAATGTTTCTATATTCTAAGATCTGGTACTGGCCAATCTCAGATTCGTAAATGTGATACAAGAGAATTGTTTCTGTGTTTGTGTTAGTGTCTAAACTCCTATGTGTGTGTGTGTAATTCAGATCTGAAATAGGTATACTTAAATGTTACTCCTTTTAGTTTGAGTATTGAATTTAGTTGCTTAAAAAAGTCCATTTTAAGTATTTAGTATAGTTGGGATCTGAGCCTATCCGCTTATACCATTTGAAAGTTTCTTAGTTGAGTAATTTAGTTACCAAATTTTGTAACAAGTCTTGAGAATTTGTGTGTGTTAAAAAGGAAAATATAATTGGGATAAACTGTATTTCAAGTAATTTGGGAATATTGAATCATATATAATATACTTATTTCTTTTGGGAAAGAGATATTTGTACTATCTGATTTGCTTTGATGTTAAATTGATATAATTGTCAAACAGTTACTTATGTTATATATTCTTTGTCTCATCTATCATCACACATTTATGGTAAGGGAAATATCACAAATCATGACCTTCTGGGATAAATTTGTGAATTCATGCATAATATAATGATATAAATATTATTTTGCAAAATTTAATAACTCATGTTGATTGACTTGGATGCTTAGTTGTTTTTACTATTGTTTAATTGACATTTGTTTATATTATTTTTGAACTTTTGTTTACAATATATGTGGTATCCATTATGTAATTGATTTAAGGAATTTTGCTTCAAAAAAAAGACAAGAAGGGGGATATGTAAGGGACTGCTGTGTGTGTGGGATTACCGCAAACTTTTATCACCTGGTGTCCTCCAGCACCAGAGCTTTATTTTACTAGTTGAATGGAGAGTGCCATGGGAGTGGGAGTGGACCAGGGACTGCACAGGATATTTAAGCTCTTGTATTTGATCTAATAAATGGACATCTTGGAGATCTAGGAGATCTTGGAGAACTTGACTTCCTTTTCCCCTGCCCCTTCTACATTCACCTGGGTAAGGATAGGGTATCTGTCTGGAACCTAACACATACTGAGCAGCTAGTCTAGCAGGAACACAACATTCCTGAGTTCAAGTGTCACCTCAGGCACTTATTAGCTATTATGAGCCTGGAGTTTCCTTATCTGTAAAATGAGTGGGAGAAGGAGGGGCAAGTAAGTGGTACAGTTGATAGAAGACTAGCCCTGAAGTCAGGAAGACCAGAGTTCAAATCTAACAGAGGACACTTACTGTGTGATCCTGAACATGTCATGTAACCCTGATTTCCTCCAAAAAAGTAAAAAAAGAAAAAAGTATTAAATAAAAAAGGAAGTGGCAAACCATTCCAGTGTCTTTGCCAAGAAAATCCCAAATGGGCTTATGAAGAATTGTATAGAACTGAAATAACTGAATAACAGTTATTTCTAACTCCAATGCCCAGGCTGTGGCACTATACCACAGTTTCTTCAGGGGCTGGACTTCTGTGGACTAAGTGAAGAATACCCATGTCTGGATATGTTATTATATATTTGTAATTTTCCAGGGAACCTCATTCTATGGATTACTTTTCCTTGAATAAATCTCCTTTACTGTTTTTTTGTGTTATTAGCCCTTTGGGCAGCCTAATAAAGACAATGGATCCTTTCTTAAGAGAATGAGTTGAGATGAAGTAGATAAAGTGATCAATGTGACCCTAACTCTGTCAATATTTCCAGGCATTGATTGGAACTAATTTCCACCAATTCAAAGAATTGTTTGAAAAATAGACCTCAGAGGCGGCTAGGTGGCATAGTGGATAAAGCACCGGCCTTGGAGTCAGGAGTACCTGGGTTCAAATCCTGTCTCAGACACTTAATAATTACCTAGCTGTGTGGCCTTGGGCAAGCCACTTAACCCCATTTGCCTTGCAAAAAAAACCTAAAAAAAAAGAAAAAAGAAAAATAGACCTCAGCACCTGAACTCTGGATAATAATTTCTGCCTCTTATAAAAAGACTTATAAGAGAGTAGAGAACTGGACTGACTCAGAGTTCCAAAGAAACACTGGACCATTCATCAGGGGTGAGTCAAGAGGATTTTGGGTGATTGTGTTATAGAAGGAATATTTTGTCAACCCATGTGTGGGGAGGTACAGAATACCAATAGTCCATTGCAAGGAAATGTGAAACTCAAAAGAAGCTAGCTTTATTGAGAGAAGATGCTCACAAAATGAAGGATGATCAGGGATGATGATTATGATATATATATATATATATATATATATATATGTTCATTGGGCCTCTTGATGGAATTGGATCTTCCACTGGGAACCTGGGGAGAATGGGGCTCTTTCTCCCTAATTGATAGTCTTAGGAGGTTGTTTAGGGTTCTTATCAGGGTCTAGCAGGACTAGGCAATGAGGGAAGGGATAGAAGAGGCTGGATCTGGAGACTAGTGCAGGGATGGGGCATGGGATGGAGGGAACACTTCTGGGAGGATTGGCAACTAAAACTCCCTGAGAGCAGGAGAAGGGTTTTGGTCCACTACTGCCAGTCTTATTCTGATGGGGTGACACAGTTTTTCAGTCAAGGTCTTTTGGAGTTTTCTTCACTTTCTTCATTAGTAATTTGGGGAGGCTAGTATAATCCTTACATTATTTGAATTAGAAATTTAGTGTAAGGGATTCAGGAGCTTGGACAGCAGTCAGGCTATATAAGATAATTTCCAAAGTGTTGTTAAGTCGAGTATGGAAGCTATGACTCTTTGGCCATCTTAGTTTATAGTAAGCACTATTTAATGTTAGTTATTATTATTATTATCATTTACTTTTTCATTACTTTGAGCCACATCCAAAGGCTGACTCTGGCCATGTTTTTGGGACACCCCCTATTGCTATTTTAAATTTCTTTGTGGAGAGTGGAAGTTGACTCCTTTGGGGAAGGGAAAGGAAGATGATCCTATACTCTCACTAACATCTTATAATAAATGTATATTATATGAAAATGCTTATTAGGAAAGTATTGCTCATAAGAAAAGGTTTAGGAGGAGTTTATTATATTGGAAAGAACACTGACTCAGGAATCATAGATTGAATTCAAATCCCAACTGATATTTACTATCTGACTGAGTGAGTCACTTAATCTCTCTTAGCTTCCTTCCTTCCTTCCTTCCTTCCTTCCTTCCTTCCTTCCTTCCTTCCTTCCTTCCTTCCTTCCTTCCTTCTTTCCTTCCTTCCTTCCTTCTTTCCTTTCTTTCTCTCTCTCTTTTTCCTTCTTTCTTTCTTTCTTTCTTTCTCTTTCTTCTTTCTTTCTTTCTTTCTTTCTTTCTTTCTCTTTCTTCTTTCTTTCTTTCTTTCTTTCTTTCTTTCTTTCTTTCTTTCTTTCTTTCTTTCTTTCTTTCTTTCTCTTTCTTTTTTCTTTCCCTCCTTCTCTCTCTCCTCTCTCTTCTTCCCTCCCTCCTCTTTCTCTCTTTCTTTCTCTCTCTCTATCCCTTCCTTCCTCTCTCTCTTTCTCTCTCTCTCTCCCTCTCCTTTCTTTCTTTCTTTCTTTCTTTCTTTCTTTCTTTCTTTCTTTCTTTCTTTCTTTCATCTTTCCTACTTCCTTCCTCCTTTCTTCTTCTTTCCTTTCTATTTACTAAGTAAGCTTTTAAATTTCATTTTAAGTTTATCAACACTATTTTGTTATCAGATAGGAAGGGAACAGATTTTGTCATCAGACATCAAGGTAGCTAAGTGGTACAGCAGTGGGTTGAAGCTTGGTGTCAGGAAGACTTCTCTTCCTGAGGTGAAATCTGACCTCAGATATTTACTAACTTGTATAATCCTAGGTATGTCATTTCCTCAGCTGTAAGATGAACTGGAAACCACCCTAATATCTTTGCAAAGAAAATTTCAACTGTGGTCACAGAAAGTTGGGCATACAACAATGATTTTTTTTTCTACATACACTTAAAAGCCACCTACCCGTAAAATAGTTTTTGTAAATACTACTTTAGCAGTAATTAACAAAAAAGTAATGTAGCTTCCTTCAACTTTGCTAATGTTTTAATATTGACTTTTATTTATTTCTGTTTTTTCTTTTATAAAAGTGATGTCTTTTGAGTTTATATTCTATAATTTCTAAATATAAATCTCTCTCTCTCTCTCTCTCTCTCTCTCTCTCTCTCTCTCTCTCTCTCCTCATATTTGTTTAGCACCTTTTTGCCTTTTCAAGATTGACATTATTTAAATGATCATGGACATTATGTACTCTACTTTGGGTTCTGATTTCTTTTCCCTACATAACTTCAATGTGATAAACTAATAAACAAGTTGCCAATATATTCTAGGCATTGTGATGGGCATCAAGAATACTAGGTGAAATGATCCCTGTCATTGAGGAGCTCTTGCTGTTCCTGGAGTAAGACCCATGTTCTCAAGAAGCCTAAAATCTAATGGGAAAGAAATTAATATCATGTACCAATCTTAAAACTGTCATTTTACTACTTGTGCGAGTTTGAGAAAGTCAATTAATTTCTTTTTAGTCAGATTTTTAAGGGACAACTTCTATATATTTAGTCAAATCAACTCCTTTTAAACCTGGACTCCTTTTTAATCTTTGAAATTATGCCTTGTTTCTGTTATCACTAATCTTAACCAGGTTTCCTTCAAATTTATTCTTTGGTCTTGTGGAAACTCTTTTCTTTTATCTCTAGGGCCTAGTACAGGGTTTGTCACAGTAATCATTTAATTGCTTGTTCTCTAATTGATTTGTTTTCTCTTTTTTTTGACTTCTAGAGAAAATAACTATCATTGGTTCCACAATCCTCATAAGAGTGAACTCACCTTGTCTTCTCCATAGAGCATCATCATCATCTCAAACACACTGACACACAGACACACAGACACACAGAACCACAGACACACAGACACAGACACAGACACACACACACCCCAGTCACACACAAATTCTGTTAAAAATCAACCTTCAGCCTAGAGCTGTTCTTAGAAATGTCTGTTTTCCTCCTGTACTCATTTCAAACCAATTACTTTCTTTCATGTCATTTATCAGTCTGTCTCTGTCTTGTTCTAATTTAAGATGAAGGGATTAAACTCAGACAGAAAATTATTTGCTTAAGTCCTCACTAGGTTATGCAGTAGCAAAGATGAGAGTAATCAATCAGTCTACCAACAAGAATTTATTAAATGGTTATTATGTGCCATAATTAGGTGCTGGGAATCATAAGAAAAAATGTAAGTTTCTTTAATTGAGGAATTTATATTCTGTTGAGGGGAGAAATAATGTACTTATATAACTATATGAGATATATACAAAACAAAATATAGGGTATTTTTGGGTGAGGAGAAAAGGAGAATTTCTAGTAATTGACAGGTTCTGGGCAGGCTTTATGGGGAAAGGGACATTTCTGCTGAACTTTGAAAAAGACTAAGAATTTTGAAATAAAGATGAGAAAGGAAAGTGGTCTAGACAATAGGGACAGCTTGGGATGGATAGTAATTCTCTTTATGTGAGAAGCAGAAAGATGGCTGAATCATAGAACGAGTGAAGAGAAGTAGTGTACAAACAATAATAATGAAATTAGAAAGGAAGGTTAGAGTAGAATTTTCCAAATTCCATGGAAATGATTTTTCTAGGTTCTGAATTACTTTTAGAAACACAGAATTATGGAAGCCCAGAGAGTGGGAGAAAGAAATTTATTAAGTACCTATTATATTCTAGAAACTGAGTTAAGTGCTTTACAAAGATTTGATTCTTAAGACAACTCTGATCTTTATTTTATAGATGAGTAAAGTAAGGTAGACAGTCATCAAATGACACAAGTCTCTGAAGCTATATTTGAATTTAGGTTTTCCTGATTCTAGGCCTACCACTCTTTACTCTAGCCACCTGGTTTCCAGAGTTGGGAGCAAACTCAGATGCTCTAGTCTAATCTAGATTCAAAATACACATCTAACCCTCAGTTTATTAAAATTTGATGAGATTAAAATTAGGGAGAACCAACCACATCTCAAGGCATTCCATTCCATTTGGGGGTAACTAACTGTTCAAAAATCCACAAGCTTTTCCTTGTACTGAGGCCTAAATCGTTTTCTTTGCAGTTTCTGTTTGTAACAACTGGTTTTGGCCTTTGTTGATGAATCTCTTTTTTTTTTTTTTGTGGAGGGGGTTGCAAGTGGTTAAGCAAATTGCCCAAGGGTCACACAGTTAGGCAATTATCATTATAAAGAGTCTGATGTCACATTTGAACTCAGGTCCGCCTGACTCCAGGGCCAGTGATATATATATATATATATATATACTGCACCATCTAGCTGCTCTTTTGTTGATGAATCTAATCTCCTTTCTGCATGACTGCACTTCAAATACTTGAAAAGGTCTTTCATAACTCCTCCCAAGATTTCTCTACTCCATATCAATTATCTCCATTTTCTTCAATCACCATCAAGATTGACTTTAGTGTGAAGCTGCCTTCACTGACTCTAAAAGAGTTCCTTCAATGAATATTCTATCACTTTTATTCCTTTTGTGATACATATTCTTTAGATAAAACCAGCAACTTTGGATCAGAGGTACTCTGATGAATCACAGAAATCACAGAAAGCTAAAGGTAGAAAGGACCTTAGAGATTATCTTGTCTAATTATCCAACAAAAAATTGATAGTATTGGTTTTTATTTTGTCTTCCTTTCTGAATTTGTCCATTTTCCCTTTTCACACTTCCCTTGTATCAAAAAATAAAAAAAGAAAGAGGGAATAGAAGCTGGTCAATAAAAGTAATAAATACATTAAATGTGTTTGACAGAGGGAAAGTATAAGGATGGTGCATACTCAGAGTCTCTAATTGTTTATAAAGAAGAGGAAAATGTATTTTCTCATCTCTTCTTTGCATTCAAAACTGCTCATTATAATTTCATTGTTTTTGTTGGTTTTTATATTTACATTAATGTGATTATTGTTTTCATGGTCCTTCATACTTCAATTGGCATTGGTTCATATACCTTCCCAGAATTCTTCATATTCAAAATATTCTGTTATATTCATATACCACTATTTGCTTAGCCAATCTCAAATAAATGAAGCTCTCTACTACCACATAAAGTGCTGAATATTTTGGTGTATAGAGATAGGACCTTTGATCAAAGACCTTCAGTGACTCTCCATTGTCTCCTGATCATTTTGACATTTAAGGGCTTCTACAATCTGACAAAATACTAGATTTCCAGGATTATCTTGTTTTACTTATTTTCATATTCTCCAGGATCATGCAAAATTGGACAGTTCTTTGATCCTTTGAATATCTCTGTGGCATTTTTAGATTATTCCTTATTCCTGGAATTTCCTTTTTCCTCTTCATTTATTTAATTCCTACTGATCCTTTAAAACTCAAATCAAATAGAATTTCCTTTGAGAAATCTTCCTTGATTTCTTTAGTCTATAATCTCATTCTCCTTCAGAACCCAGATAAAACTTCATTTTCTAACTTCAGACTCATTTAAAATGTAGTATTGTATTCTGCAGCTATCTTTGTAGGGAAGGAATTATATTTAATCTAAATACCATATCTTTCCTAGCACCTATTAATGTGTTCTTCATAGATTAATCACTTAATAAATGTTAATGAAATTATATTAATTTCTTTTATCCTGGAACATTATCCCTTGGCCTTATTCTGTCTTGTTCTTAGTTAGTTGTCACAGAAGAAAACTAATGATAAATCAGTATATTTCAATCAAATATTTCAGAGTATATCCCAAGGGAATTTGCATTTTATGATGCTTGAAGTCAATCAATCAAAAAACATTTATTAAGTATCTACTATATGTCAGACAGAGAAACAATCTGGCAAAACACTGAAAGACTTTAAGATAGCTCTACCTATTTCAACCCAGTCCCCTTGTAGTTTAGGTTTAATATTCAAACAAAATGAGATATTTCTATTCATTCAATATTTAATAAAAGTATAATTACTTACTAATTACAGAAGAAAGTTATTCATAAATGATAGACATTGGGTTCACCTTGAATTGATTCAGCTGACTGCAGTTCTAGTCATGAGGAAGAGGTTCTTTGAACTATAAAAGAACATCTGGTTACCCTAGATGGTGCAAGTCCTCAGGTTTCGATTTATTACAGGGTATATAAAGAATTGGTTAACATGATTGCTGATCCCCTCTCAGTGATCTTTAAAAAATTATAGAGAATGGAGAGAGGAATGCTGAATCAGAAAAAAGGTGAATTTTGCTATGATTTCCAAAACAAGATTGGCCTTTGATAGTTGTAGTCCAGAGCACTTAACTTTGATTCAGCACAGAATATATATATATATATATATACATATACATATATACATATATATGTATATATATTTATAGAAAGATTTTATTTTGAATTTTACAATTTTACACCTATTCTTGCTTTCCTCCCCCCCCCCCCCCACAGAAAGTACTCTGTTAGTCTTTACATTGTTTCCATGGTATACATTGATCTACATTGAACATGATGAGAGAGAAATCATATACTTATGGAAGAAAAATAAATTATAAGAGTTAGCAAAATTACATTATAAGATAATGGCTTTTCCCCCTAAATTGAAGGTAGTCTTTGTTCAAACTCTACAATTCTTCCTCTAGATACAGATGGTACTCTCTATTGCAGATAGCCCAGAATTGTCCCTGATTGTTATACTGATGGAATGAGAAAGTCTATCAAGGTTGATGATCACCCCCATGTTGCTGTTAGGGTGTACAGTGGTTTTCTGGTTCTGCTCATCTTGCTCAGCATCAGTTCATGAAAATCCTTCCAGGCTTCTCTGAATTCCCAACCCTCCTGGTTTCCAATAGAACAATAGTTCCATGACAAACATATACCACAGTTTGTTAAGCCATTTCCCCAATTGAAGGATATTCATCTAACTTCCAATTCTTTGCCACCACATAGAGGGCTGCTATGAATATTTTTGTACAGGTGATGTTTTTACCCCTTTTCATAATCTCTTCAGGGTATAGATACAGTAGTATTGCTGAATCAAAGGGTATGCACATTTTTGTTTCTCTTTAGGTGTAATTCCAAATTGCTCTCCAGAAAGGTTGGATGACTTCACAGCTCCACCAACAATGTATTAGTGTCCCAGATTTCCCACATCCCTTCCAACATTGATCACTGGTCATGTTGGCCAATCTGAGAGGTGTGAGGTGGTACCTCAGAGATGCTTTAATTTGCATTTCTCTAATAAGTAGTGATTTGGATCAGTTTTTCATATGACTATGGAATTGCTTTGATTTCCTCATCTGTAAATTGCCTTTGCATATCCTTTGACCATTTCTCAATTGGGGAATGGCTATTTTTTTGAAAATTTGACCTCAGGTCTTTGTATATTTTAGAGATGAGTCCTTTGTCAGAAATACTAGTTATAAAAATTGCTTCCCAACTTACTACATTTCTTTTGATCTTGGCTACAGTGGGTTTGTCTGTGCAAAAGCTTTTTAATTTAATATAATCAAAATTATCTAGTTTGTTTTTAATGTTGTTCTCCATCTCTTCCTTGATCATAAACTGCTTCCCTTTCCATAGATCTGACAGGTATACTACTCCTTGATCTTCTAGTTTGCTTATAATATTGTTTTTTATGTCTAAATACTGTATCCATTTTGATCTTATCTTGGTGTAGGGTGTGAGGTGTTGGTCTAACCCAAGTTTCTTCCATACAAACTTCTAATTTTCCCAATAGTTTTTATCAAAGAGAGAGTTTTTAATCCCAATAACTGGGCACTTTGGGTTTATCAAACAACAGATTACTATAATTATTTCTTGCCATTGCACCTAGTCTATTCCACTGGTCCACCACTATATTTCTTAGCCAATACCAGACAATTTTGATGATTGATGCTTTATAATATAATTTTAGATCTGGTAAGGCTAAGTCTCCTTCTTTTGCACTTTTTTTTCATTGAATCCTTGGAAATTCTTGACTTTTTATTTCTCTATATGAATTTACTTATAATTCTTTTCTAACTTGTTAAATTAATTTTTTGGAATTTTAATTGGTAGGGCACTACACAAATAGTTTAGTTTTGATAGAATTGTCATTTTTATTATATTAGCTCAACCTGTCCATGAACAGTTGATGTTTTCCCAGTTATTTAATTCTGATTTTATTTGTGTGAGAAGTGTTTAGCAATTGTTTTCAAAAGGCTTTTGCGTCTGTCTTGAGATAGATTCCCAGGTATTTTACATTGTCTGAGGTCACTTTGAGTGGGATTTCTCTCTCTCTAGCTCTTTCTTCTGCATCTTGCTAGTCATTTATAGAAATGTTGAGAATTTATGAGGGTTTATTTTATATCTTGAGACTTTGCTAAAGTTGCTAATTATTCCAGTAGTTTTTAGATGATTTTTTTCTAATCTCTAGGCATACCATCATGTCATCTGCAAAGATTGAGAATTTTGACTCTTCCTTCCCAATGCGAATTCCTTCAATTTCTTCTCTTATTGCTGAAACTAACATTTCTAATACAATATCGAATAGTAGTGGTGATAATGGACATCCTTGTTTCACCCCTGATCTTATTGGAAATGCCTCTAACCTATCCCCATTGCATATAATGTTTGTTGATGATTTCAGATAGATACTGCTTATTATTCTAAGAAACAATCCATTTATTCCTACACTCTCTACTGCTTTTAGTAGGAATGGGGGCTGTATTTTGTCAAAAGCTTTTTTTTAGGTTTTTGCAAGGCAAATGGGGTTAAGTGGCTTGCCCAAGGCCACACAGCTAGGTAATTAGGTAATTATTAAGTGTTTGAGACAGGATTTGAACCCAGGTACTTCTGACTCCAGGGCCAGTGCTTTATCCACTGTGCCACCTAGCCATCCCTTGTCAAAAGCTTTTTCAGCATCTATTGATATAATCATATGATTTCTGATTGGTTGGTTATTATTATAATTAATTATACTGATGTTTTCCTAATTTTGAACCTTTTCCTAATATTGAATCAACCTTATATTCCTGGGATAAATTCTACTTGATCATAATGTATTATCCTAATGATAACTAGGATAATTGTTGTTGTAATTGTTTTGCTAAGATTTTATTTAAGGTTTTTTGCATCTATATTCATCAGGGAGATAGTTCTATAATTTTTCATTTTCTGCTTTAACTCTTCCTGGTTTAAGTATCAGCATGGTATTGGTGTCATAGAAAGAGTTGGGCAGAGTTCCATCTTCACCTATTTTTCCAAAAAGTTTATATAGAATTGGAGTCAATTTTTCCTTAAATGTTTCATAGAATTCACATGTGAATCCATCTGTCCCTGAAGATTTTTTCTTAGGGAGTTCAATAATGGCTTGTTGAATTTCTTATTCTGAGGTAGGGTTATTTAGGAATTTAATTTCCTCTTCATTTAATCTGGGCAACTTATATTTTTGTAAATATTCATCTATTTCACTTAGATTATCAAATTTATTGGCATAGAGTTGGGCAAAATAACTCTGAATTATTACTTTAATTTCCTCCTTATTGGTGGTGAGTTCAACTTTTTCATTTATGATACTAGCAATTTGGTTTTCTTTTTTCTTTTTTTTAAATCAAATTGACCAGATTTTTATCAATTTTATTGTGTTTTTCATAAAACCAGCTCTTGGTTTCATTTATTAGTTCAATGGTTTTCTTGCTTTTGATTTATTGATTGCTCCTTTAATTTTTAGAATTTCTAATTTGTTATTTAATTAGGGGGTTTTAATTTGTTCTTTCTCTAATTTTTTAGTTGCATATTTAGTTCATTGATTTCTTCTTTTTCTAATTTATTCATGTAAGCATTTAAAGATATAATAAATCCCCTGACAGCTGCATTGAGTGTATCTTGTAGGTTTTGGTATGTTGCTTCATTATTGTCAATATCTAGGATGAAATAATTATTTCTTTCTATAATTTGTTGCTTGATCCACTCATTCTTTAAAATGAGGTTATTTAGTTCTCAATTAATTCTGGGTCTATATCTCCCTGGCCCAGTATTGCATATGATTTTATTGCATTATGATGTGATAAAGATGTATTCACTATTTCTGACTTTCTGCAGTTGATCATTAGATTTTTTTATGCCCTCCTACTTTAAGGTCAATTTTTGTATAAGTGCCATGTACTGCAGAAAAAAAAACATGTTCCTTTTTACCCCCATTCAATTTCCTCCATAATTCTATCATATCTAGACTTTCTAACAATCCATTTAACTCCTTAACTTCCTTCTTGTTTATTTTATGATTAGATTTATCTAAATCTAAGAGTGGGAGGTTGAGGTCTCCCAGTAGTTGAGTTTTGCTGTCTATGTCTTCCTGTAGTTCTTTCACTTTCTCCTCTAAGTATCCGGATGCTACACCATTGGGTGCATTCCTATTTCATATTTAAATTACTTTATTGTCTATGGTACCTTTTAGGAGGATATAGTTTCTTTCCTTATCTCTTTTAATGCTATCTATTTTTGCAGCTGCTTTGTCTGAGATAAGGATTGCTACCCCTGCTTTTTTTGCTTGAGCTGAAGCAAAATATATTTTGCTCTAACCTTTTACCTTTACTCTCTATGTATCTCTCTGCTTTAAATGAGTTTCTTGTAAGCAGCATATTGTAGGATTCTGGTTCTCAACCCACTCTGCTATTCATTTACATTTTAAGGGAAAGTTCATCCCATTCACATTCAAAGTTATAATTACTAACTCTTTATTGTCCTCCATGATACTTTCCTTTTTTTGTATTTCTCCCCCTTTTCTCCTTTATCCATATTCCCCAATGTTCTGTTTCTGAATACCACCACGTTCAGTGTGTTTGCCCTCTTATATCAACCTCCCTCCTCTTTCTTTCCCCTTTCCCTTTTCCCCATGGTCCCCTGAGAGAGACCTTGTTGGTAGGTGTTCCTCTCCTTGCTTCTCTTTCTGGGTTTTGTTGATCAAATTTCTGTTAAGAGGTTTCTTTCATATTATATTTGAGGGGAACTAAGGATCACTTAACACAGTGCCTGTCTTCTCTCTGCCATATTGGCTGGAAGTCCTCACAGAATATATTATTAAAAGGGTTGTTTGTAAACATTTTAAGAAAAGCAGTTTTGTTTTTTAGAAAGGTTTTATTTTGAGTTTTACAATTTACTCCCCAATCTTGCTTTCCTCCCCCCACCCCCAACAGAATGCAGTTTGTTAGTCTTTACATTGTTCCCATAGTATGCTTAGTATGATCTAAGTTGAATGTGATGAGAGACAAATCATATCCTTAAGGAAGAAACATATGAGATATAGCAGAATTATAGAATAAGATAACATTTTTTTAAAAATTAGAGGTAGTAGTCTTTGGTCTTTGTTCAAATTCCATAATTCTTTCTCAGTATACAGATGGCATTCTCCAGCACACATATCCCCAAATTGTGCCTTGTTGGTATGAGCCCTGTTGGTTGCCCTGTTGGTATGAGCAAGTCCATCAAGGTTGATCATCACTCCCATGTTGCTGTTCTTCTTGTTCTGCTCATCTTGCTCAACATCAGTTCATGAAAATTCTTCCAGGCTTCCCTGAATTCCCATCCCTCTTAGTTTCTAATAGAACAATAGTGTTCCATGACATACATACACCACACTTTATTAAGCCATTTCCCAATTGACGGACATTCCCTCAGTTTCCATTTCTTTGCCACCACAAATAGAGCTGCTATGAACATTTTTATACAGGTGCTGCTTTTACCTTTTTTCATAATCTCTTCAGGGTATAGACACAGTAGTGGTATTGCTGGATCAAAGGGTATGAACATTTTTGTTGCCTTTTGGGCATATTTCCAAATTGCTCTCCAGAAGAGTTGAATGAAGAAAGGCAGTTTTTATATTGAAGAGTCATCATGTTTCATTAAAAATATGGGATGGGATGTTCAAATAATACTAGTACTGTTGATTTGAGGACTTGCTGAGCTCTTTTCAGGGTTGACTCATTCACTTTTGGTGTCTACCTATACCTCAACTCTCACCTGTGGCTGCAAGAAGCTATACCAGGTGTAGTGGCTACACTCTGGTAAAATCATCTTGGTAGACAGGTTAGCTCAGGTGAGGATAATCAACAGACTCAAACTCATTGGTCAGTTAGGGGGATGTCTACCCTAAGCTTGTGAAGATTTCACCCATCTGAGACTGTTCTATTGTTCCATTGACCCATCAACCATGAAAGTGACTGAAGCAGGTCCTTGGAATGCTTAGAGCTTCTCAGACATCAAAGACACCTTTGATGTCATACACTATATCCTGGACCATTGTCAGTATTCTTGACTTTAGTCTTGCTGTTAGACTTTGATGACTCTGGAAGAGAGAGGGAAATTTTGCCTCACTTATATACAATCAGGTAAAAGTCAAGATATCACCCCATCATGCCATTGGACTAACACCTATCTGATCCCTTTTAATTCTAATGCTTTCATTCTGTTGATTTTTTTTTATCCTGTACATAGCTTGTTTGTATATAATTGTTTACATGTTTTCTCTGTTAGTATGTGAGCTCTTGGAGGGCATGGGTTTATTTTTTATTTTTGCATTTTGACTTCCATGGTATCCCCACTACTTAACACAATTAATATTTGCTTATTACATTAAATAGAAATAAGATGGGAAAACAATGACCTTTTGTTTCTTTTCTAGAATATTGTGAAAATATATGCTAACAAAGAACCAGGGCAGTTTTCTCCAACCTGTATGTAACACTAAAGATTGAGAACATATCTGATATTTCAAACCTGGCTGTGGAAAATATCTCTGGGCAAATACCATCTGGATAGACTGAGCTCAGTTCTTTTTTGAATGTAATTCTTTGTCTAAAGAACATATTCCCAAACCCTATTGAATGGGGTGGGGATTCATCCTATTTAATAGAAGTCTAAAATGAATAGAAAAAAACTCCTCTTTTGGGGTATTATATATTTCTACTAATTTTCTATGTATCTTGGATAGTAAACCCCTTATCACAGCTTTATGATTCAAGGATATTTCTGAATTGATCATTTCACATCTTATATGCTATAATTTTGTTTGTGTAAAAGACTGTAGAATTTCATCTATTTTATTCTTTGTAATTGCCTTCTTAACCAAAGTATTCTTTGGTTAAAAATTTAAGTCATTCAAAATTGTAAAAGGTACATGAGGTGCATCTCTTTCAACTTTTTATGTTATGATCTTAATGTTTTAATATTAATGATTTCATATTGAGGTTAATCTCTTTTGAATTCATTGTGTAATATGATTTAAGATATTGGTGTAATCCAATGCTTGTTTTACCATCAAACACTGGGTTATTGACCTCAAATATTTCTGATTCTTCTTTGTCTAGTTCAAAGTTCAGCAAACTAGGGCTTGTGGGCTAAATCCATCCCTCTACCTTTTTTGCATAGTCCATTGAACTAAGAATGGTTTTTATGTTTTAAAATAAAGGTTTTTTATATTTAAAAATCTAAAAATTATTCTTAGTTTGTACAAAAACATGCTTCAGTGGATTTGACCCTTAGGCTTGACTCCTGGTATAGACTGTTGCATTGATTTACTTGAAATTTTTTTTATCCAGTATCTAATGCTTTCAATGACTGTGATTTAGAAGTACCATTTCTCCTTAATTCTTACTTTTTCATTATTTTCCTTAATATTTTAGATTTTTTATTCCTTCAAATGAATTTTGTCATGGGGGTGAAGGGAATTTCTTTGCAGCAAATTTCTATGATAAAGAAGGCATTGTTTCAAATTTTGAGAACCATTCTCTAACAAATTGTGAAAAGATAAGAGCAAGCAGTTTTCAAAATAGGAAATCCCAATTTTGATTACATTAAATTTAAAAAAGTTTATGCACAAACAAAACCAATACAACCAAGATTAGAAGAATAGTTGAAAGCTAGGAAACAGTTTTAACAACCAATGTTTCTAAGAAAGGCCTGATTTATAAAATATATAGAGTACTGTGTCAAATTAATAAGAATACAAGTCATTTCCCAATTGATAAAGTCAAAAGCTATAAATAGACAGTTTTCAGATGAAGAAATTAAATCATGTAGTCATCTGAAAAAAATGCTCTAATCATTATTGATTATAGAAATATAAATTAAAACAACTCTGTGGTTCTATCACACCCATATCAGATTGACTAATATTCTAGAAAAGGAAAAATGATAAATGTTGGAGGGGTTGTGGAAAAATAGGGACACTAATGCATTGTTGGTGGAGTTATGAACTGATCAAATGATTCTGGAGAGCAATTTGGCACAATATTGAAAGTTCTATAAAACTATGTATGCCCTTTGATCCAGCAGGTCTTCTCAGAAATACAGTTATCAATGACAAATCTAAAAGATTTGTTTCGAAACTACCTTCTACATCCAGAGAAAGAAATCTGAAAGCAATTCAAAGGAGACTATTTTTCAGGGAAGCTAGGTGGCATAGTGTATAAAGCACCAGCCCTGGAGTCGGGAGTACCTGGGTTCAAATCCGGTCTCAGACACTTCATAATTACCTAGCTGTGTGGCCTTGGGCAAGCCACTTAACCACGTTTGCCTTACAAAAACCTAGAAAAAAAAGCAGACTATTTTCACTTAAAAATTTTTGGCTTTTGTTTTTTCTTTTTTGTGGTTTTTCCCTTTTGTTTTGATTCTCCTTTCACAACCTGACTAATATGAAAATATGTTTAACATGATGTATAGTATAACCTATATTAGATTGCTTGAAAACTATCTTTACATGTAATAAGAAAAATAAAATACTATTAAGATATTAAAAATTCCAAAGGAATCCAAACTATCACTAACCATATGAGGAAATACTCCAGATAGCTAATAATTAGAAAATTTCAAATGAAAGCAACTCTGAGGTTTCACCTCTCACTTAACAGTTTGGCAAAGATGATAAAAAAGAAAAATGGCAAATATTATAGAGACCATAGGAAAAATAGACACATTGATGCACAGTTAGTAGAGATATGAATTGGTCTAGCCTTTTGGAAAAGCAATTTTGATCCAAGTCAAAACATTCTTTTAAAAAATATTTACCTTTTTAAAATTTAATTAATTAATTTATTTTGAATTTTACAATTTTCCCTCTAATTTTGCTTCCTTCTCCCCACAGAAGGCAGTCTGTTAGTCTTTACATTGATTTCATGGTATACATTGATCTAAGTTGAATGTGATGAGAAATAAATCACATCCTTAAAGAAGAAAAGTAAAGTATAAGAGATAGAAAAATTACATAATAAATTTTTAAAAAAATATTTACACTTCTAGGTCAAAAGGTAAATAGGTCAAAGAGGTCAAAGAGATAAAATAAAGAGGAAAAGGACCCACTTATAGAATAAGATTTATAGAAGTTATTTTTGTAGTAGTAAAGAGCTGGAAACTAAGGAAAGAGATGGAGAACTAAGTAGGGAATGACTGAACAATTATGGTATATGACAGTAATAGCTTGCATTTACATCATGAGGCACTGTACTAACTACTTTACAAATATTTTCTCATTTGAGCTTCACAACAATCCTTTGAAATAAACACTATTATTATCTCCATTTTGCAATTGAGGAAGCTGAGCTTAAGTGATTTACCTAAGGTCATACAGCTGGTAAGTCTCTGAGGTCAGTTTTGAATTCAGGTCTTCTTGACTCCAGATTTGGTGCTCTATTACTCTGTCCACCATACCACCTACCTGCTATATGAAAATAATGGAATACTTGTACCCCATAAAATTTTGTGTAAAAGACAGTTTCAGAGAAATCTTGTAAGATTTATTTGAACTGAAAAAGAACAAGGTGAACAGAAAGAAAAACTGGGGGCACAATTTATACAATAACATTTTAAGAATTTTTAATCGATTCATTGACCAACCATGATTCTAAAGGATCAATGATGAAACCCCCATCAGACAGAGAGGTGGTAGATTCAAAAGACTGAATGAGACATATGCATTTTTGACTATGGGCAATGTGGGAATTTTTCTTGCTTGACTACATATATTTGTTACAAAAGTTTTCTTTTTTATTTTCTCTTCAATGAATAGGGAGATTGGAGGGAGAGAAAACAAATGCTTCTAGTTGGAAAAAGAAAGAATAAGAATCTCTTTGGCAGTTTGATTGACACAGCATTTAGTGTATTTTGGTAGATTTATTCCTAAATATTTAGTGTATTTTCTACATGTTTTTTAAGTGAGACTTAACTTTTTATTGTTATCTCATGAACTTTGTTCTTATATAAAAGTGATGCTGATTTTTATGGGTTTACTTTTTAACTGGCAAAATTTCTGAGACTATTTATCATTCCAATTAGCTTCTTTCCTGAGTCCCTAGGACTCTCCAAGTTAATTATGATTTCATTAAAAAATAGATACTGTTTTGTTTCCTCTTTGCCCATCTTTATTCCTTTAATTCTTTTTTCCCCTTATTGCATTTTTTTTAGGTTTTCCCAAGGCAAATGGGATTAAGTAGCTTGCCCAAGGCCACACAGCTAGGTAATTATTAAGTGTCTGAGGCTGGATTTGAACTCAGGTACTCCTGACTCCAGGGCTAGTGTTCTATCCACTGCACCACCTAGCTGCCCCCCTCTTATTGCTTTTGCCAACATTTCTTGATCTTTTCAAATAACAGCAGGGGAATTTTGCATCTTTGCTTTACTCCTGAATTGATTAGGAAAGATTCTAGTATTTCTTCATTGCATATAGTACCAAAAGTTTTAGATAGGTTCTTTTTGTTATGTTAAAAAAGTTACTCAAAGTCTCAGAAGTTTGAGTTCCTGCTTTGTTCCAGATAATAATATTCCCATCTTCTATGAATAATTGCTGTAGGGACTGTGGAGGTTGAGAATGGTATCATTTTATTTGAGTTAATATACTTTAATGAATTTAACTCTGAATCTGAATCACTATTCTGGCTAGAGTAGGCCTGTCTCAGAATGGGACCTGAGGTAGAAAAGGGATCCTGCTCTTTTTTGGGGATAGGAAACCACATTGTGTAATGTCACTGGGATCTGGGGACACCTTGGATCTTAGTTGTTTGCTTCCATTCATCCTTTCGCAGCTTAGCACGTTGGATTTTTCCAGTGACAGTCTTGGGTAATGCTGAAACAAACTCCACCTGTTGGGAAAGATGAGAAACCAGGGATTCAGGCTAGATGGCTCCCTTGGACTGAGCTCAGCACAATGTCTTGTGTTATCATGAGATTATGAAAATGATTTTTAATAAATTGGGTGAATAGAGGATTCAATATGAAGTCTTTAAGTGCTTGGGGTTTAAAATATCTATGGTTAAAATATACATTATGGGTTCTTACAACATTGTAAACTCTTATTATACAGGACTTTGTTATTCCATAGAGCAAATAAATTAAGCAATATTGAGCATCATGTCATGTTTCCCATGAAAAGTTGATCTATATTATATCTCCCTAAACAGAAGGGTATTTGTTGGAATTCAACAACAGTCATGGACTATAGACCTTTCTTTTTAAGAGACCTAGAACAATGATGAGTGCCTACTCATCAGTCCCTATTTCTGAGTGGTTCAGGAAAGTTGTGGGTCAAAGATATTGATCCCTAAAAAAGGAGTGGACAGAGATATGATATCAGGGACTAGAGGTGAAAATGACTTTCTTCTATAAACTCAGAGAGGCCTCACCTTTCTGGGATATTTGTAGGGGGCAGTTGAAGTTTTCACATGCTGCTGTAGCTCTTGAATGAGTTTATCCCTATCATGAGATTCAAACTTTGGGGTTAGTACCACAAATGCTTTCACTACCTATAGGAAGAGAACAGAATAAGAAGAATTTATTGCTATTAAGCACAAAATAAAACATATTGTTGGGAAGAATTCATCACCTTAATTACTATAAATACCCTCCACTGACATCATCTTTAACATCAGTGTCATTATTATGATGACTTGTTATCATGACCTTTATAATTATCATCACTACCATCAATATTATTATCACTACCCACTGTCACTATCATTGAGATCATCATCATGACCATCATAATATGTTCCATGATCACCACAACAGTCATCATCACTAATTCCATATTAACCACCAATATTACCACCATGACATCTAGCATAAGTTCCACCATTAGCACTATCATCATAATCATTATTCTCCACAGACACCATGACTGTCCTCATCATGACTGTCAGCAGCACTATCACCTTCATTGCCACTGCCTTCATCATCATCATCATCATCATCATCACTATGGCTATCATTATCACCTCTAACAGTGCCAACTCTATCACCAGTGAAAGTGAAGCTATAGAATCAGGAGTAGAGGTAGACAGGGTCAAATGTTCTTTCAGAGATAAACATCCTCAAGTGCAACTCATAAGTAGGACCAGTAAGAACATCATTCTATAAAGTAGGGGGAATAGCAGTAGTAGGGAAGAAACTGAATGGAGGAGTTTGGGCAAAGAGTAACATATACTGATAATAAATTTCATTGGGAGCTTCATTCCAGCATTCCTTCATTACTATATTAATAGAATCACAGGTCTGGCCTAAAAAAAATTGCTCTAGATAGAGCTTATCTTGAATAAATAAATGAATATATTAGCCAGCAAAGTCTTTCCTCCTTTCCTTCCTTCATTTCCTTGCCCCTCCTTGTTTTGTCCTTCTCTCTCTTTTCTTGGTGAGGATTAGAAATCTTCCACTGTATATTTTTTTGTTATAATTTTCCACAGTGAACTAGAGAATTTCAGAATTGGAATGCTCCTCAGAGGTCCTCTAGGTCAATTCTTAACTGGACATGTCTTTTTCTAAGTGTATTGCTAGATAGTTATCCAGTCTTTTCTTGGAGGCTTTGATGAGAAGGAATCCATTATGTGTGAGGCAATCTATTCTACTTTTTTAGATAGTAGTACTTGTAAAGTAGATTGTACTTAAATTGAAGCTAAATTTACCTCTTACAACTTTTACCTATACTCCTAGTACCAAAGAGCAACAAGTTTAACTCCTTTTATAAGGGATAACTTTTCAGATATTAAGACTATTATATAGGAGGATACTATGGGCAATAAATATTGAATATACTGTTGGATATAGTTGGTGTGTGGGTTAGTTTTGCTGCTCTGGTCTTTTTTCTTTTTCTTTTTTAATCTTTGTTATAAGGGAGATTTCCCTGGTAGGAGGCAGATGAAATATATTTTTAGCTTTTCAATTTCTTTCTCTGAGATTGGGCTATTTAAATTCACCATTTCTTTTTCTGTTAATCTGGGAATTTTATTTTGGTAAAATATTCATCTATTTTAAGTTAGTGTTATTGGCACAAAGTTGAGCAAAACAGTTTCTCATAATTTCCTTTATTTCTTCTTCATGAGTTATTTTCCATTTTGATACTAATAATTTGATTTTTCTATTTCTTTTAAAAATTAAATTAATGATTTATTTAATTCAAAACCCAGCTCCTATATTGTATTTTTTTTAGTTTATTTTTGCAAGGCAATGGGGTTAAGTGGCTAGCCCAAGGCCATACAGCTAGGTAATTATTAAGTGTCTGAGGCTGGATTTGAACTCAGGTACTCCTGACTCCAGGGCCAGTGCTCTATCCACTGCGCCACCTGGCTGCCCCTCTATATTGTATTTTAAAAAAAAAAATTATTAATCTCTTTTTTTGATATATTTGAAAATGTATTCAGGTCCCAATTGGTACAAACAATAGATTCCTCTGAAGTGTTTGCATTATCTGAATTCACACTACCTTTCCCCCAATAGATTGGAGCCAATTATCATGTTTTATGAAACTTTGTGTTTGAATGAAAAATGCAAAGACAAATATATGTCATCACATTAGTGGATTCATTAATCACATTTATGGAACTTAACTAAGCATGACATAAAACTAAAGACATGAACAAAAATAAGATTAAAAGAAAATTCTTGAAAACTCATTGGCCTGCTAACCTTTTCTAATTAATGCTCTGCTTTATGGTTTGTCTTCCTCCATTCTGATTTTATCTACCTTTCCTATGCTAGGTCTCTGAGACTAGGGTAATGATGACTCTCAAGATTGCAAAAAATTGCTTGCATATGGGTATTTTCTGAGAGCTGACTTACTTGATTTCATGTACATTGTCATCCTGGGCTTAAGCTGATCACTTATATTGGCAGGGCCAATTTTGAGTTCTCATTGATAGGAACTTTAATTCTTTGATCCCTTCCTTTGGCTCCCATATAGGGTACATCACAAGGTAGGTGCCTAGTAGTCAGTAAATTGCTCATGCTACAAATTGTGTGACTCAGCCCCAGATTAACAAAGGCATCGCTGTGGTCCACCCCCATGCCCTGCTGAAACATGCCTCCTACCTCTCCTTGACTGGCATCTGGACTGCTGATCACAGCTGACTCAGCCACAGCTGGGTGTTCATTCAAGACATTTTCCACCTCTGAGGGACCAATTCGATACCTGAGGAAGGGAATGGATTTTCAGTCAGTCATCATTGAAGAAGAAGGGGATCGTGTCTTCCATAAATGTTCCCTTTCTCTACCCATTTCCAATCTGCCTTCTGCCTTAGAACAACATTTTTACTGCCTAGGGTTTCCAGATGATATGAATGAGAAAGTTATCTAAATTGCTACACTCTAGGGAAGCATTATCAGTGGGACTCTACTTGTTGCTAGATTTCTGGATGCTACATCTTATTTGACAGACCTTGATGGCAAAAGGAGACCTGGAGAAATTATGTAGTCCTATCAATTGCCTATGAACTTTCATTCTTTTTTTTTTTTTTGCAAGACAATGGGGTTAAGTGATTTGCCCAAGGTCACATAACTAGGCAATTATTAAATGTCTGAGGCTGAATTTGAACCCAGGTCCTCCTGTCTCCAGGACTGGTGCTCTATCCACTGTGCCAACTAACTGCCCCACTTTCACTCTGTTTTGAAGACCTTCAGAAAGAAACAAAAATTCAACTTTCTAAAAATTCTCTTAGTCATTTATTCTAGTAGTGTTTCAATAATCCTCCCTGCTTGAAGTTTGTGTGTGTGTGTATATTTGTGTGTGGTCCAACACTATCAAACTTATTTAAAGATTAAACTTATTTCTATCCTCTATCCTCTCCTTTACATAATGACTCTTCAAAGAACCATTTAAGGTTTAGATTCACATTTATTGAAAGATCTTTAAGTTATCAATTTGTGATTTTTGTTAGTGTTGGGAATTTCTACTAATGCAGATTTATAACTCTTCTGCAATTTGTAATTATAAAGAGTTACATGGGACTTAGAGAGATTAAGTGACTGACCAAGATGAGAAGCCATTGGACTTTGAGATCAGTTCCACTTTCCCATATTCCCTTCTTATTACAAATGAAAACTATGTTTTTTAAAGTGATCTTCAACTCTGTGTGGCCATATCAGAGAGCCGGTGTCAAAAAAGACTACTGCATTTCCTATCTAGATTATCAATAAAATGTTTTTTTTAATTTTTTTTAGTTTTTTTTTTTGCAAGGCAAATGGGGTTAAGTGGCCTGCCCAAGGGCACACAGCTAGGTAATCATTAAGTGTCTGAGGCCGGATTTGAACTCAGGTACTCCTGACTCGAGGGCTGGTGCTCTATCCACTGCACCACCTAGCTGCCCCCAATAAAATGTTTTGAACTCTTTTCATATTGGATTTCTTTTTTAGAATGAGTAATTTGACTGCATGGGCAGTATAAAATCCACTGGATTACAATATCCTAGATTAACTACTTTAACCTGGATTCCTAAAGTTCAATAGGGTCAGAACCTAATGGTTAGAAAACAAAAAGTAGTTTGAGATCAGCAATGAGGCACTTTTGTCTGCAGGTTTCCTTGTCTCCAACCAAACTCTTAATCCTTGCAGTATCACAGGGTTCAATCACATTCTGAAATCCCCATTTGCCAGAGCCAAACCTCACCCCCTTGAGTTGATGACATCATCAGCTCTCCCAATATACTGGAAATTCCCATCTTTGTCCATGATTCCAAGGTCTCCCATGCGCCAGAAGTTCCCTATGATATTGGCAGCTGTTTTCTCAGCATTGTCCTGGTGATCATATTTTGTGGAAAGGTTAGTTTTTCAGGAGAGGCTATACCCAAGTTTGACAGATACAACCTAAATGCAACTTTCCTTCTTCTCAAATCAGCGGATTGAAATGGGAGAAAACCTCAGGGTTCCTAATTATTCTATAACACAGACTTGATTACTATAGATTATTAATTCATTCAATTCACAGGCATTTATTAAGCATCTACTATGTGCCTCCTATGTTAGACAATGGGGAAAAAGACAAAAATCAAGCAGTCTTCAACTAATTAATTGGTTAATTAATAAGCATTTTTTCAATACCTGCTATATGCCTGCTATGTTAGACAATGGGGGGAAAGACACAAAGAAGCAGTCAGTATCTGTTCTTAACTGATTAAATGATGTATCAGCAAGTACTTATTAAGCTCCTAGTATGTGCCAGGCAGAAAAGCAAAAATGAAAAGTGCTCACCCTCAACCAATTAAGTAATCAGGAACTATTAATGAAGCTTTGACTATGGTCCAGGAACTGTGTTAAGCATTAGGAATACAATGCCAAAATGAACAGTTCCTATCCTCAAGAAAGTTATATTCTCTGGGCATGAATTTATAATGTTGATTCTCACTTCAGAGCTTATGTTTTCCAAAGAAAGTTTTCCTTAATTATTTCCATTCTTTCTCTATTTGTCAGCATGCTCCTTGACCTAATGCTATTAATAATTGCTTAACACAATCTCATTTATCCAAATGTGTTATAATAAGAGGTATCAGAGCCAGATGTGGCTTAAAGGAACCAGTTGTTAAATTTTCAGTATGGGCATCGACTGCTTAGAAGCATTTGGCATCTTAGAAATGGGAAAATGGCACAAATTGGTTTGGGAGATAAGAAGACTGAGGGTTGGTGAAATATGATTCAATATAAAGGTTCTTATAGGTGGGCTTGGCAACAGAAGCAAGTGCCAAACCTTGAGAATTCCTATTTTGTATTGACTGAATATTCTGCATTTCTTCCCTGAAATTTCCTGAGGGTCAGAGAAGGAGGTGAATTAGTTTATCTACTTTGATCATTTATGCACAAAATTTGCAGTTCAAAGAGAAGATAGTCTTTTGCTCACCTTTCTGACCTAGTCTGCTTGACTCAGGAGAGCATGACACCTTCATACATTTTCCTATCCTTGTAGTAGCCCCAAAGAGATAGGAAGAGTAGGGAAAGGATGCCTTACCACATAGCCAGAGAAAAGACCAAGAGGCTTGAAGGGTGTGATTCTAATGCCAATTTCTCCTTCTGTGCCAGGAGGCAGGACATTACCATTCTCATCAATAATCTGGAAGAAGAGGACCATAAAATGAATGTAGATGAGTGTCACACCTAGCAACTATCCTTCCTAAGCTCCCTTCACATACAAATGAGAAATAACATTTTGGAAAGTGATCTTAAATTGCTTTCCCCTCTACCTTGTCAGGCTAGATCAAACCTTTCCCAACTCTTTATCTATCAGATAAAAACAGCAACAATAATATGATCTGTGGCTACATAGATCAAGCAAAGTTCACCAAATTAACCATTGTTCTATACTGGTTGCTTTTGCTATTCTAGTGGTATATAGGATGCCATTCATTGGTCCTGGCATTTTCTCAAATTTCTTTCCTTTACTTTACTCTTCTGGTGTAAGTGAGTGGATGGGAGAATTTTCTAACCATTAAACATTATTGAGTATAGTTAGAAAAGAATGGATACTTTAAAAACAAGTTCTCAAAACTATTTGCCTTGAAGAGAATTCACCACACAAGACACTAAATGAACAATGAACAAAGCGGATCCAAGGACAAAAGATCCAACACACCTGGACATCATAATTTGTCACTGCCTTTCCCATGAAGCCAGGCTTGCTTTCCTTTGTGCTGGACCTGCAAGTGATTCCCTGCAAAAAAAAAATACAGTGAATTGGGACAGTAAAATATAGGAGCCTTGGGGGAGGGGGGCTATTGCTATGGAAATTCAGAGGGAGAAGGAAATTTTTGATTGGGAGAAATTGCCCAGAAGAGATCATGGAAAACTTCATTGAATCAAGTCTTGAAATAAATAAAAAAGCAATTCAGCTGGCAGAAATAGGCAGGGGAAAATCATTGCAGGTACATTAAACAGATGGACACAGACCCAATCCAACATTTATTTGGATTATTTCAGCGAATAGTGAGTAGTTAGTTCAGTTTTGCTGAAGATGAAATAGTATCATGAATCTAGAGTGGAAGGAACTTTAGACATCATCAAATCCAACCCCTCATTTACATATGAGAAAACTGAGGCCTAGAGAGAGTGAGACTTATCCAAGGTCACATAGTTAACAAGAGTTTGGTGCAGCATTCAAACTCAGGTCTTCCTAATTGCAAGTACAGTGATCCATCCACTATGTCACCTTGGGAGCAATTGTTGGGTTTACAATTAGAAAGATATGTTGGATTCAAATTGTGAAGAGACATGGTGAAAAATACTATCCACCTCCAGAGAGAGAGAACAATAAGGTGCAAATTCAAGTATTCTGTTTTCACTTTATTTTTCTTTTCTTTTCAAAAAAAATTTTAACATACATTTTTAAAAATTTTGTACTGAAAATTCTTTTTTCTTCCTCCTATTTTTCTTGAGAAGTCATAGAATTTGATATAGATTATAAATATGTAATCATTTAAACACACTTCCACATTAATCATGTTGCAAAAGAAAGCATAGAACCAAAAAAATAATTCAAGGGAAAAAAGGAAGTTAAAAAACCATATTTTTTTTTATCTGCATTCAGAGTTTATCAATTTTTTCTCTGGAAATGGATAGTTCTTTTTGTCTTAAATCCTTCAAAACTGTCTTGAAAAGCCACATCATTCATAGTTGATAATTGCACAATTATTGCTGACACTGTGTAAAATGTTCTCCTTGGACTGCTCACTTCACTTTTTATTAGTTCATATATGTCTTCCCAGGTTCTTCTGAAACCATGCTGTTTGTTATCTTATAGCACAATTATTATTGTTACAATTAATATTCCACAATCTATTCAATCATTCTCCCTTTGCTGTATGTCCCCTCAATTTTCAATTCTTTACCTCAAAAGAGCAGATATAAACAATTTTGTCCTGTTTTCTTTCTTTTTTTCTTTTTTTATCTCTTTGGAATCCAAACCTAGCAGTGGCAATTTCTAGATCAAAGGATTTGTGGTTTTTATAGCCTTTTGGGTATAGTTCCAAATTGCTCTCTAGAATGCTTGGATCAGTTCACAGCTCCACAAACAGTATATCTATGTCCCAATTTTTCTATTTCTCCTCTAACATTTGTCATTTTTCTTTTCTGTTTTATTAGCCAATATGATAGGTGTCAGTACACTTTATTTTTCTTGCTTTTTCCTCTAGTATTTTAATTTTTTCAATTATATGTAAAGATAGTTTTCAACATTCATCTTTTTATAAGACTGAGTAGTAAATTTTTCTCCCTTTGTTTCCTCTCCCTCCCCCAACACAGATATAGGTCAAACATGTGCAATCATTATACATAGATTTCCACATTAGTCATACTGTGAATGCTTTTTTTCTCCAACATGGTTAATATGGACATTTATTTTGCCTGATTTAGTTTATATAATTAATATAATTTTGCTTGCTTTTTCAATGGTTAGGAAATGAGTTTGGAGGTAGGAAGGGAATCTTGAACTCAAAATTTTAAAAATGAATATTAAAAACAAATGAATGAATAAATAAATACATAAAAACAAATTATGAAAAGACGAATTCTGGGCTCTCAATTTAGAAGGTAATGAGGAGTTACTAATGGTTTTTGAGATCTATATTTTGGAAAGTTTAATAATGTCACCTATGTGATTAGACAGTGGAGAGGCTGGAGGCATGGAGATAGATTAAGATGAAAAATAAGATAGTGCTTTGGATAAAGGACCCTAAATCTGAAAAACCTGAGTTCAACTCTGACTTCAGACATTTAATAACTGTGTGACATCTTGTGTAAGTCATTTAACCTCTGCTGGTCTCAGTTTCCTCATCTATAAAATGGAGATCATTATAACACTTACTTTCCAGGGTTGTTATGAGGATAAAATGAGATTATATTTATAAAGCCTTTACAAACCTTAAAAATGTTTCCATTTTAGTTATTATTATTGTTGTTGTTGTTATTAGATTAAAGCAATTCGGGCATAACATAATGAATATCTGGTTAAACTGAGAGTAGAAAGGAAAGGGTGGATGGAAAAGCTATATAAATTGATGCAAATTGATGATAAAAGTTTAAGTGACCTCTCTCTCAGGGATATCTGGATTTTAACAGGAGATTTTGTAGACCAAAGCATATTTAAAATTTCTTCAAATGAACTGAGAATAGTTAAACTTTAGACACTGAGGCTGATTCTTCTGTAGCCTCTCAAATCTTACCTATATATTGGTAGTTCTTTGCTTCCTCATATTAGACATGCTCAAAGCATAGGTATTACTACTTGTTATTAAGTGCCTGTTAATGCTACTTTATGAGATTTGTCACATGGTCAGGAACCCTAATCATGTTTCCTATAGTCTTTTATGCTCTTACTAGCCTACAAGTCAACTTATAACTCCTAATCAGTTGTCTTTAGACATTCAGTCAAGTGGGAGGTTACTAGACAGTGTAGTCCATGGACATAAAGGTGAGAAATTATTGCATGAAAGATTAAAAAAATCAAGGAGTAATTCATTGATGAGAGTAAGAAGATGTCACCTGCCAACCATCTAAACAAGGACCTCGATGTCTTCTATTCTGAGACTGATTGTTGGCAATAGATTAAAGCAGAATGAGCCCAGTTTAGTATTTTATTATTGACCTATGGTCCTTGATTCTAAAGACATTTTTAGGAGGGATAGTAAAGGAACCTTATTGAGGCAGATCATATCAAATTTGAACATTCCAATTTCCTGGATGCCTTCCTCTTCACATCTGTTTCATATCCTTCTCTGTTGTGTCCACCCCTAGGAAAGGTCTTGTGTATTGGACTATACTTAAGTTGCTGAAAGCCTTAGGCATACCACAAAGGACTACACATTGATGACACTATATTACAAAGTCATTGACAGCTAACTACTTCCCTTTTTTCTTCTCAGTTTTGTCAGACTTGGATAAAGGGGAGAAAGAAGCAGCAAAAAGTGGCAGGCAGGAAAAGAAGAGGTTTGGCAAAGGCATCATTGAATGCTTTAGGGTGGGGAGAAAAAAAAAAGAAATGGTGAAAAACATCTCTATCTCAACACCACCCTGACTGGCACCTGTCTTTAAAGATAATTGCCTGATCTGGTTCAAATATGTTCTCTAGACAGGAATATGTGACAATTTAGGATTTTAGAAAATGCAAGTGCATTCAAGATCATTTTTCCTTCTAGTAATTCTGGAAACAAGTTTTAAAAACTACTCTTGGGTTACAGTGAAAGGTGAGAGCACATACAGTTTCTGTCTGTCCATAGATTTCCATGATATTCAACCCAGTCTGCATATTCCATTTTTGCAGGGTTTCAGGGAGGAGGGTCTCTCCGGAACTGATGCAGGAGCGAAGACTTTGGAACTTGTAACTGAACAAGAAAAGAAAACAAACAATAGTCCTGAGTCTGATGTGAAATGCTTTGAGGAAACAAAATTATTCCCCCAAAGTTCCACTAGGAACAAGTTTTTGTCCTAGTAGCTATGTGGACAGAGTATAAGACTGCAAGTTTCCCCAGTCAAGATGTGGAGCTGGTGGTAGTGGGGACCAAGAATATGAGACCAGTGAGACATCTCTGGTGTTTGGAGATGTCTCCAGTGTTTGGAGATACTTGTGGTTTTCACTGCATTGGGATCAAGGACTGTTTGAATGTATTGCATTTGAAAGTGACATTCCTACTCTCTGCCTTCTGATACTATTTTTTTTTTTGCCTTGCCCAAGTCCACACAGCTAGGTAATTATTAAGTGTCTGAGGTCACATTTTAACTCAGGTCCTCCTGACTCCAGGGTCAGTGCTCTATCCGCTGTGCCACCTAGTCACCTGATGCTAAATATTCTACTGGATTTTAAAAAGAACCCTGGATTAGGAGTCAGAGACTCCCACTCCATTTCTAGTGTTATTTACTCACTATGTGACTCTGGGGAAATCACTAAACAAAAACATAAAACAAATAACTTGTGTTTGGGGCAACTCCAGGCTCCTTCTGTGCTCTTTCTTTCTTATCTGTCCCTTATCCCAAGACCTTCATACTCCCAATATCTCTCTCCTTTCCATACAGTATCTGCGGGTAGTACAATTGAGATAAATCAGAAGATCTGAATTAAAATTCCACCTTTTATGTTTGCTACCTGTGTGACTTTGAAAGCATCATATTACCTCCTTGGACCTCAGTTTCCCCATTTGTAAAACAAGAGAGTTGGACTAGATGACCAGTGAAGTCCATTCTACCTCTTTGACCTTCTTGCCTTCCTTAGTCAGGATCTCTATATTTCTTCCTTTTCATTAAAATTTTTTCTTTTTTTTTTGCAATACCTCATTCTCATAGAGTTGTGTTATTTCTAATTCATCTTGAGGTGTTGATAACCAGAAACAACTTGAACTGTCATTCTGTTCTGGAAGCATTTGCAGTTAAATAATAATAGTTAGCATTTACATAGCACTTTGAGGTTTGCAAAACACTTTAAAAATATTATCTCATTTGATAACTCCAATAAGTAGGTGTTATTATCAACCCTATTATTAACCCCCATTTTATTGATGAGGAAATTGAGTATAGGAGAGATTAAGTGACTTGCCCAGGGTCACATAGCTAGTAAGTGTCTGAGGCTAGATTTAAACTCATACCTTCCTACCTCCAAGTCCAGTATTCTATCCATCATACTACCCAACCATGGCCTTCTTAGCTTAAAGGAAAAGGAACTAATGGCATAATTTTAGGTTTCTGGGTAGCCTGGCAAAAGAAATTCTCAGTGGTAGGGAGAGTAGTTGAGAACCCTTCACATCCCAATAACCAGTCAGTAAGAAACCAAGGGCTCAGTTCAAGTCCTAATTCTGATGCTTTGTGCCAGATTTAAAGTTTTAAAGTCACTTAATATCTCTCTTCCTCTTTTACTCATCTATAAAATGAGAGGGTTTGGATAACATGAGACTTCTAAAGTCCTTCTAACTCCAAATCTATGATCCAAAGAAAAAGATAGTGAAGATGATTATGATAAGCATTTGCATGGGGCTTTAAAGTTGGCAAAGTATTTTGAAAATATTACCTCATATAATGCTCAGAACAACCCTTGAATCAGTTGCTATTATTATTCTCATTTTTTACAGATGAAAAAACTGAGATGGAGAGAGTTTAAAATGATCCATGCAAGGTTGCACAGATAGAAAGAATTCAGACCTTCCTGACTCCAAGTTCAGCACTTTTGTCCTTAAAAAAACATTTTTTATTTAGTTTTTTTGCAAGGCAATGGGGTTAAGTGACTTGTCCAAGGTCACACAGCTAGGAAATTAGTAAGTGTCTGAGGTCAAATTTGAACTCAAATCCTCCTAACTCCAGGGCCAGTGCTGTATCCACTGTGCAACCTAGCTGTCAGTTCCCTATTGTCTCTTGATAGATACTAGGATACATATATGTGTACACACACACACACACACACACACACACACAAAATCAGTCCTACTTCTCCCATTAGTGGCCACTTTAAAACAGGATAAAATCACATTTTGGAAATGGGTACTGCATTTGCTTCATCTATGTGGGTCTTAGCAACAAATCTTCATTCCAGGAAAGATGCTCTTGTCTTAGAACCAGCAAGGTTGAGGGTAGGCTAAAGACTTAGTAGGACTTTTGCCAATCTGGAGGTAATGGATGACATTACCTACCTGGTGAGATCTTGTCGTAGCAGCATCCGGTATAACATAGGAGGAGCCAAAATTATATTGATGGGATATCTGGAGAGAGTCTGGTGAATAAGATCAGAGAGATGGCTCAGATGTTTAACTTGAGTCAATTATAAAACCATTATCAGATCTTTGAATTGGTGGATTTTGATACTGCAAAGAGTACAAGTCCCTAAACAATACCCATGTTTTAATATGTAGCTCAAGATGAATAGTAACATTTCTTTTAATTGTCACATAGCGTCAATGCCAGGTCTTTGGTTCATAGTTTCATAGATTCAGATCTCATTTAGTCTGATCCTTTTATTTTACAGCAGAAGAAACTAAGGTGTAGAAAACTTAAGTGTTTTGCCTAAGGTCTCATAGTAAGTGGTAGAGTCATAAGGCTCCAAATTCCATGCTTTTTGCATTGAAGCATGCTACCTCTCTGAATCACTATGTAATTTTATTTTATTTGAGCCTTCCTCTTCCTGATAAGGATAGTGACTGAAGCAAGGAGACCTGGCAGAGGGGCGAGGAAGTTCATCAAGATCTGTCATTGAGACAAACAGTCACACATTTGTCTTTGATGGTCTCCTGTTTCTCCTTTCAGATCCTTTTCCCTTTCTTCTGGTATTTCTCATTGAGCCACCTGTCAGATTCCTGTATAGAACTAAAGTGACTGTTAATAATTTAGGGTGATAATCATCTCAGGGATATATACATTTCAATAGAGCACTCTGGACCAAAGAACCTTTAAGAGACAAAAAAGTGAGTTTTTTATAGCAGGTAGTAATTTTTAATAGAGAGGAAAATAAAATGATATTTAAATATATTAATATTAACATATATTAATGTATATAAATATAAGAGAGTAAAATATTGTTCATATATTTAGAGCTGGAAGGGACCTCATAGATTATCGAGATCAGCTTCCTCCTTCTTACAGATGAAAAACCTAAGACCCAGAAAGTCAAATGATTTGCCCATCATCTTATAGTTAGTAATGGTAAATTTTGAACCCAGTTCTTATGACACCAAATAAGATGTTTTTCTGGCTACACTCATTTTACCTCCCTCAGGTCAGAGGAATTTTCCTGGAAACCTCTGTCCAATACAAGTGAAGTCATTTCCTCCACTTCTGTGTCAGGTTGGTTATACTTACATATTTATTGATTAAAAAAGTGACTTCCTTGGGAAAACTATCTTCAAGTCAGTTCCTATTTATGCAAGACCCAGGAGGGTGGTCATACAGGAATTTGAACAGCATTAATTTCATAGTAAAAAATGAACTGAGAACCTAATATACCCAGCTGGATATAACTATAAACTCAAAATATAGAAAAGACAGAAGTTCATTAGGTCAATCTCAAGAGGAAAGTTGCATGAATTGTGGCATTTATTTTCCTTTTTCACTCTTCTCTACCCCAAGAAAACATTTTGAAAAAGGAAAATAAATTGCCCTCCCAGAACAATGGCATTTTTGATTCATAGACCCTCTGGAATGCAAGGACTGCTAGGAAGGGAGTGTTTATGTCTGCAAATAAATCTCATAGAAAAAAAAAGAAAGTCATCCACTGGCTCAACATTTAACTGCTCTTCCAACCATTTGGCTAGTATCTTGTTTCCTGTCAAATGAGATCCCAAGATTTTATAACTTAACCCTAAAATGTCTAGGTCATTACTTTTTCGTCAAAAGATGATAGAATCTCCTGGAAAGAACATTGGAAGGGGGTGCAACTGAAAGATGGCTGACCCTAGAAGATCAGAGTTACAATCCTATTATTGACTCTATGACCTTGTGTAGGTCACAGTCTTTCTGGACCTTAGTTCCCCCTTTATAAAATGAGCAGGGCAGACTTGATAAACTTTATTGTCCTTTTCAACAGGGTTTATTATGAAGAACAAATGAAATAAGATAAGAGAAAGTGCTATGCAAGCCTATAAAAGGCATAGTTCTACTTAGTACACCACTTGTGCAAAGGGTGGTTGAGGAAGGAAAGTAATAAAGTGTTTAAAAAAGGAGATTTGAGGGTAGACTGATGAGTGACAGAGCCATAGACAGTAAGGAAGAGCATCTGGAATATGCCAGATTTTTAATATTAATGCTGGGGAGAACAATTAGTCATGCCACAATGTATCCTTTATGAAGTCTAGCAGGACCAGGGATCTCGCCCTCTAGGGTTAGTCCTTAGTTCATAGATGGAAACAGATATATTTTTGCAAGCAGAGTAGAGATGATTTTCCATATCCTAACTCCAGGCTGAGATATTTAGTGGGTGCTTCTGGGTCAGACTAGATGTTCCTATATATTTGGCTTCCCGTGAACATCAGAGGACTTTGGAGTCAAACCTGGTTAACCCCTATGCATTGGATCTAATCTTACATTGATGATAACCATTGGGTCTATCCTTGACAAATGGTGGATAAATGAGCATGCTCCAGATGTCCAGGGTTCCAGAAATGACCCCAGTATGTTGAGAATCCAACCTGTATCTGTGATACTCCACATTGTTTCTGAGGCTTGCAAATCAATCCAATTTTTGTCCCTGGAAAAAAAGTAAAAAAGTGTTTGCATACTTCTGTATGATGCCAGCATATAATTTAACACACACACACACACACACACACACACACACACACACAAACACACAAACACACACACATACATATCTATGGGGAAGCAGCTCACAACTTGGGTAGAGTGATATAGGCATTTGGGGTTCTAGAATCTTATCTACTCTAATCCCAAATGAATGAGTCAAATCCTATCCCATACCTCTATTGTATTATCCGTAAGATTAGGAGCACCTTCCTCCCCCTTCTTGGCTTTCTATAGATTTTGTGAAAGAGTATGAACCTAGGGCAAAATCAGCAGCTCTATGTTGGGAGATGTCTGGACCCCTTGGGAAAGAGTAACCTTGGACCTACCTGAGCCTCAGTTTTCTCCCATGGAAAATGAGAATAATAATCTCTATCCTATCTACTTCATATGGATATCAGGAGATTCAAAAGACACACATCAGTTTGAAACAGTAAAAATACTACACAAATACAAGTATTCTTAATTCAAGAAGCTCTGTTATGAATATTCCTTATGAGATTTTTTTTTCCCTACTGGGTTGAAAGAACACAGATTCAGAGAATCTTTGAATTGCAAGGAGTTTTCAAGGTTCTCCCAGGACTGTGTTATCCCACAGTGAGGAAGGGAGGATCATTTTTTTTAGAGTTGAAAGGGAACTTGGAGGTCACAGAAATTTATCTCATAATATCAAAGATTTAGAGCTGGAAGAAAATTTAGAAGTCAAATCCAACCTCTTCATTTTATAGATAAGAAAACTGAGACCCAGATGTAATGTGACTTATTATACAAGGTCACATAGATAGTAAGTCAAAGAGCCAGGATTCAAACTCTGGTCCACTATCTTTAAAGCTAATTAATTTTTTTTTTGGTATAAGCTAATTATTTTTTTTTAAATTGAGTCATTTTTTTTAGTCATGTCTGACTCTAGGGTTTTCTTGGCAAAGATACTGGAGTGGTTTGTTATTTCCTTCTCCAGTTTATTTTACAGATGGGGTAACTGAGGTAAATGGGGTTAAGTGAGTTGTCCAGGATCACACAGCTAGTGAATTTCTGAGGGCAGATCTGACCTCAGGAAAAGCAGTCTTCCTGACTCCAAGCAGCACACTATCCACTATGCTATCTGCCTCCAATGCTAATTAATATGCTTTCCACTATTTTTGTATTCCTTTACAATCTTTAGAAGAAGTAATAGGGACTGCTTCTGATTGTGTCCTTATAGGGATAAGAGGATAATAATGACTTATCTCTCTTTGTCTATCTGTTCCCAATCCCACTCTCCCACTTTCATTGTTTCTTATCTTGTCATGCTTAAGTAACTGTTGTGGGGAAAGGAAGTGTGTGATGTAATAGTGGTGGGGAATTTCTGTTCTCTCCTTACTAATGAGAAAACAGAGCAAGTAGGAAGGATTTAGATCAGTTTAGAGAACTTCCTAATCAGAAAGTAGATAGTGAAATAGACCTGGAGTCAGTTCTTCCTAGCTGTGTGACCTTGGGTAAAGTCACTTAACTTTTAATTTTATTGATGTAAAATGAGAATAATAATAATAGTACCTACTTCATAGGGTTGTTGATTCTTCTAGGATCAAAGAAGATAATAATTGGAAAAGATTTAGCACATAGAATTATATAAATGTTACTACTATTATTATCTCTGGGAGATATGGAGTGTCTCCTCTGAACAGGCTTAATTTAAGCATTCAATCAAACAATATTTACCATGCGCTGGATGCATAAACAAAGTTAACTGTCTTCTTAGGAGAGATTGCAATTCAGCCTGTCCAAAATATAGATGATGGACATCACAAAGCTCCACGAGATTTTCTTTTGAGGTCAAGAAGTCTCCTTACCTAGCATCTATCTTGAATTTGAAGCCCAAGCTCCCATGAGAGTGCTCTGCCATCTTGGGGGCCCCAGTGGTCCCACTGGTGAAATAGATGGCTGCTGCTTCTGTGCTGTCAGTCTCTACACAGCTGTGTGTGGTGGGGGCCTCTCTGAAATACAAATTCATATATGCTCAGCACCCAGGTAGAGCTCTAGAAATCAGTCTGTTCTGTCCACTTTTTCTTCTGAAATGAGGGTCCCTGACAAATACTATACACAGTGTGTGATCCTAGGTTGTCAATTCTGAAGATCCTCTGAGTAACAAGAATGCTTCATGTTGGCTTTTAGATAAGTATTTACTCAATAAATATTCTACCCCTTGTTTGTTGGGGGCTTGCTTCATCCAATTCTCTCATTTCCAAAGTGTGATCAACAACCCTGCTGTCTTATTTTGCTATTTCCACCCCAAATTGGAAATACCAAGAGAGGCAAGACATGAAAATGGGTCTCTAAAGCAATCATATACATAACTATTATGGAGAGAGTAAACCCATGATTTGAATTCCATACAGTAAGGAAAATTAGAGAAATAACCATTTCCTTCCTCAACTGAGAGCCAAGGATGCCCCTTGGTAAAATGAAACTACAGAACCTTATTCTTCAGTCCTTTCTATCTTACTTTTCAGTGACTTCTTCCCCCTTATGGGCTTTCTCCCTTTCTGAGCCTCCTGTTCAGGCTTGACATCTTTGGATAGATTGACTCTGAGATCCTCTTCTTTTCTCTAAATTAGCTACATTCTAGATAAAACTATTTTCGGGTAACTTTCATGTTGGTAACAATTGGATCAATTCATTTCTTTAATCAGTTAATTTCTCAAAAAAGGTTTATATTTCAAAACAGAGGAATCAATTACTAATGGTAGAATTTCAGGGCATATTAGGGAGCTTCAATTGGTGACTGCCAACTCTATGTACTCTAAAAGGAAAACCCACAGTAGTCTATGAGAGAAACTTAAATTAAGCCTAAAGAAAACTTATCATAGAGAGTTCTCACTTCTTCAAGAAGCACAGGCTCAAGGCTTATTACAGAGTGAATAAAATTCAGCCATTCACCGTAGTAGTGTTCTGAAGTCCATCCATCCATCACGTCTATTTTCTGACACTAGGAGTTTGACTTTCAAATCAAGGCAGTCAGGTGCCACTGCATCCACGATGGGAGCCAGAGCCTCACTGGTTATGATGCATTTGGCTTTTGAGATATGTAGTCGATAGAGAATGTCTTTTGCTACTAGCATAGGAGTCCCAGGAATGAACACAAGTCCTGGAAGTAGTAAATGATTATTGAATTGTTCATTGAATAATTCCTTATATAAATACTGATTAATTGTCTAATGTATATAAGATGGGGTGCTGAGAACCACAAGTGATATAAATAATATTAATATGTGGACCCTGTATAGTTTATTGAATTGAGATGACATGTACATATATAACTAAAATACAAAAAAGACTATGATAAGAGTATAAAATGCTTACACATCTATAAAGTACAAAGTATACAAAGGTGCCAAGTAGAAGGTAAAAAGGGCTTATGATAAAGATTGCTGTCCATTCCAAGAGAGAGAGAGAGAGAGACAGAGAGAGAGAGAGAGAGAGAGAGAGCATTGATTGTGTCTGAATTCAGATTGAAATATACTTTTAACTTAAAAATAAACCAACAACATTGTGTGATGATTAATTATGATGGACTTAGCTCCTCCCAGGAGTTCAGTGATCAAGAACATTTCTAAAAGACTTGTGATGGAAAATGCTATCCACAACCAGAGAAAAAACCATGGAGTCTTTATGCAGATACAGTATACTATTTTCACTTTTTAAAACTTGTTTTTTGTTTTTTTTCTCACTGATTTTTCCACTTTAGTTCTGATTCTTTTTTTTTTACAATATGATTAATAAGGAAACATTTATTATGATTATTCATGTATAACCTATATAAGTTTTGGGGATGGAAGAGAGAAGGGAGGAAGGTAGATAAATGTGGACTCAAAAGCTTACAAAAATGAATGATGAAAACTATCTTTGCATGTAATTGAAAAAAAAATAAAATAACATTAAAAAAATCTTTCCTGATATTTCAGTGAAGATTGCCTAAAGGTGACATTGTGATAGAAGGGATTGGATTTGTCTTTGGCGCTCTCCCATTCTTTATTTTTTTTTGATTTTTTGTTTTGTAGGGTAACAGGGTTCAGTGACTTGTCCAGGGTCACATAGGTAGGTAAATTATTAAGTGTCTGAGGTCATATTTGAACTCAGATCCTCCTGACTCCTGGGAAGGTGCTCTATCCAATGAGACACCTAGCTTCCCCTTCCATTCCCTATTTCAGGTTTGGAATTTCAGATAGTACCTATCCTTGGTTTTTCCACAAAATCTTTTAGTTGCTAGGTCTGGAAACATCATTTGGAAACTAAATCCTATAGAATGTATAAGCTGTTACTTTTAATAGCTTTTACATTAAGCTTTATACATTAGCTTCTTGAAAAGCCAATGAACTTAGATGAAGAGTTCCAGGCAACTGAAAAAAATTTAAAGACCTAATAGAATAAATCTTTAATGGTAGAATTTTATACAGACTGTAGAAAACACTTTTTACTTTGTTTTGTTTTTGGCAAGAACCTCTTGACTGTCATGTTGGAAAACATCTGATAATTTAACACTTAAAATGCTACCTTTAGATATTTATCATTTTTTTTAAAAAATAAGTGATAATTTTATTTTGATATATTATAAATCCTCCTGGTATGATTCCAAAGGAACCCCCCCTGAAAACAATTAAGTAATATTGATTGTGTCTTGATAATATTTGTAACCTTGTCTTTTAATAATTTTCCATTTCTGATAAGAAAAGACAGATGTTTATTTTGTAATTTAGTACCAATGTGATGTAATACTTTTTGATCTGGGTTTTGTTGCCATTTCAAATGTTCTTCATATATATTGTTCTAGAAATCTTGTAAATTTTTTATTTGGTTCTGTTTTGTTCACTCTATCCCTTCATACAAGACTTCACATATTTGAATTCTTATTCATCATACTTCATGGTTCAGTAATATCCTATCACATTGACATGCTACAATTTGTGAAGGCAGTTTCCAAATGCTGAATTCATTTTGTTTCCAAAATTTTGCTTCAAGAAAAAAATGTTTTGTTATGAATGTATTTATATACATATGCATTTTATTTTTTCTATTGATTGTTTTGGAGTGAGATCAGTTGGTCAAAGAATATGAGTGGTTGATGTACAAGTATGATTTAAAAATTATTTTTCAGTGGTTGGACAGCTCCACCAGCAGCAAGTTAATGTACTTATTTTCCTATATCTCATGAACACCAAGTTTTGCCATGTATAGTCAAATTTTCCAGTTTGATACATCAGAATTGTTTTCATTTCTATTTCTTTGATAATTAGATAGGCAGTGTGGATAGTGAGCTAGCTTAGAAAAGGAAAACTATGGTTTAAGTCTTGTTTCCGACATATACTACTAGTTTGACCCTGGGTAAGTCATTTAAACTGCAAATTCTCTAGGTAACTCTCAGAGATGATAAGTTGCAAAGAAGGTACCAATTTGCATTGGTAGAAGAAATATCCTCACTGGGAACCTTGCGCTACCCATGAAGTCATAGGTCAAATCCTTTATTCCTTTTTTGAGGATTATTATTTTTGAACTCCTGTCTTTTCTCTTTTGAGAATTTTTTTTTGTATCTTCAAGAATATTTGTGTATTACTGAACAACTCAGTTATAACTATTACTTTGTATCAGTTCCTTATAGGTTTTGGATGTGAGGCTTTTATCAGAAAAAAACCTATTTTGAAAATATTGTTCTGATTCTATATCTTTTCTCCTTATGATAGTGTTTGAATTTATTTTATGGAAAAATTTTAAATTTTTAGATAAGTAGTAGTCTATTATCTTTATAATATTGTTCATGTTGAAATTCATTATGGAAACATGCTTTATGTACAGTCCTGAAGGTTATAACTATTTTCCTTTAACTTTTGAATATTGTGACCTTTTAGATTTTGTTAATTTTTCCACTGAAAATTTATTATGGTAAATAATTTAAAATGTTGAACTAAATTTATATTTTGGTAAACTGCTATCCAATTCTCCCATTTGGGGAAAAAAAACTTTTTCCTTAATTCTTGTTTTCTTGAATATATCTGAGGGAAGACTTCCATAAGCATTTCCTTCTAAATCTTGCTTATTTATCTATTCTTATTTTTATATATAATTTATAATGTAATATAATCTATTTATTTTTGTTCTATTAAGTTTTGATAATTTCTGAGTTATAATGTAATTTTATAATAATATATCCTACCTGCTAATGACAAAGGACTATTATTTCTCTAGATATTATTGACCTTTATGTGAATTTTTTAATTCTATGACATATTTCCTTGGTAATATGATTGATATAAATCTAGATTGATTTAGATGCTAATATAATTTTTATTATGTTGATGTGACTTAGTCATGAATATTGAGAATCTTAATTTATCTGGGTCTTGTTAATTTCTGCAAAAATTATTTTATAATTTTATTTGCATAAGCCCTCAAATGTATCTTGGTAATAGCAATAAAAATAATAATAAATAACATTTATATTGCTCTTAAAGGCTTACAAAGCATTCCAAAAATATTATCTCATTTTATCCTTACAACAATCCTGGGAAGTAGTTGTTATTATTATCTTCATTTTTAAAGACAAAGAAACTGAGGCAGACAGAAGTTAATTGACTTGTCCAGGTTCATGCAGTCATCCATTATCTGAAGGTAGATTTGTACTTATATATTCCTTATTCCAGATCTTGCACATTGCTATCTCTTGGTAGATTAGCTCCAAGATATTTAAGTATTATAATTGTTATTTTAAGTTATATTTCTCCATTCCTTCATCCTAGTATCTCGAATTTATCTTGTGTTTATGACTTTGCTGAAGCAATTAGTTGTCTCAGCAAAAGAGAAAACATGGTTTAATTAATTACTTTTACAATAAGGAAAACTATAAACCAACCAACAATTCCAAAACAAAACCAGGATATTTTTTAAATTAAAGGTGAGATATACAGAATTAATTTTTAAAAATCAATTGAATTAATGTTAAGAAAAATGTTCAGGGAAACAAATTTTACTCTAAGGATTACTTTAGCTGCATCTCATGAAATCTGTAAGTGATCTAATTATTAACATCTTTTTGAATATAGTTTTTAGTTCTTATAATAACATTGACCTACATTATGATTACCTTATTGAAGATGTCCTTTTGAATTTTCCTTTTAGGTCTACATTTTACAATTTTATTTTGTTGAGGTTCTGTAAAGGCTGTGTTTAATAGTTCTATCATGCATTTGCTTGAGTTCTTGAAAGATTGAGAAATAATTATATTCACTAAGATTCCCATATGTGTTTTCATTTGTCCATAAAATCAAGTTTCCCCCAATATTTTGTCTGTAATTTCCTGTTCATTTTATCAAACTCTATTAAAGGAATGCTAAAGTTGACTAGAATTATCATTTTACCACCTAAACCTTTTTTTCTTTTGGAAACATAATAGCTATCAGTACACACACACACACACACACACACACACACACACACACACACACACACACACACAGACTTTTAGTATTGTATCACAGGATAATAATATCATAGCTTTAGAGCTGGAAGGGATCCTACAAATCATTTAGTCCAATACTCTTATTATGCAGATGAAAAAACTGTGTCCTAGGAAGATTTAATGACATACACACAATCACACAAATTAGTAAAGTGGCAAAACCAGAATTTGAACCAGAAGTTTTTCCCTCTCTTATGTTCCACTTCAAAATTGTATTGTTCATTATCCATGGTGCTTTTATTAATAATATTTCTCTGAATATATCTTTTAATGTCATCTTTGCTGTTGACTTATACAAAATCATATTTGCAATTTCTGCTTTTTAAAAAATTTAACTGACATATAATAGCTCTCACTTTAGCCTTTACTTTAAATATGTATCAGGCTCTCTGTTTTAGATATGCTTCTTGTAAGCAGCATGTTTTAGATTATTATTTTTTAATCTAGTCTGTAATTTTTCCCTCTTAGGGAAATATTAATAACATTTTAATTAATATATTAACTAATTAAATATTAATATTCAAGATAACAATTGTTTAGATTTTCCTATATTAGATTTTCTTATATTGCTTTTCCCACCCTTAACACAACATGCTATATTGATCATTTTATTTTTTGGCAGACTAGTTTAAGCACTAATAATTTATAGCCATTCATTTCCCTAACTTTATCTAAGATTATCTTACTTTGTTAACACTGTAATCCTAGTCATCTCTCCCTTCCAGAAAGAACCAGGTTTTCATGAGTATAAGATAGAAAGAATGTGAAAAGAAGAAATTGAGGATAAAAACTTTAAAGATTAAGAAGGACTTCATGGGGTAGAGATGGGTATTTGGGGGGAATGGTAGACTGGGGATTGGTAGGATTGAATTGAATAGTAATGAGAAATTGGTAGAGGTAATAGGAAAGAAGTCTTTTGCTTTGGACAGCTATTCCAGGGCATCACTGCATTATTTTTACTACCTATCTTAACAAAAGACCTTTCCTTAAAAAATCCATACTATTTATTCCTTGCATAGGAACTTTTTTATGCTTAATTAATTCTTTGGTTTTGGAATTTTTCTGTGAAGATTTCTTTCCCTTTTCCTAATCTTTTTCTTTTTGTTGTTTTGTTTTATTGGGTATCTTTGCCTTTTGAACATGGTACAAGGAAGCAAGGGCTAGTAATAAATACTGTCTTCTCATTGGAAGTTTGGGGTAATATGCTTTTCAAAAAGAAATAGTTCTGTAGCCCAAAGGAACATAGTTCCCTTGGAGAACTTCAGATATGTGGGAAGAAGAGAAATAACCTGCTTCTTGGTAGACTGGCATTCAACTATAGTTTAGATTAAACCAAAGGAATATACTCAGATCAACCTAATACCTTTTCTTCTAAAAAAGCCCAGGCACTTTTTACTTGATTTATCTGATTCATATTCACAACCTACCTGCGGGCAGGAAGTGGAAAGTAGTTTTCTTTCTTTAAATAATGAAAGCCAGGACCCAGAAAAGTTCAGTGCTATTCCTTGATCATTTAGAGTGGTGATTTTTTTTTTAGTTTTTTGCAAGGCAATGGGGTTAAGTGGCTTGCCCAAGGCCACATAGCTAGTTAATTATTAAGTGTCTGAGACCGGATTTGAACCCAGGTATTCCTGACTCCAGGGCCAGTGCTCTATCCACTGCACCACCTAGCCACCCCAAGTGGTGATTCTTTATTTCTGCTACATTATACTAACATTAAATAGGATTGAAGTCATAGGCTAAATTCTCCAACCTTTTCTTGAAGATCAACAACAAAATAAAATAAGTCAGAAGGTTGTTTTTGTTTTGTTGTAGATGTGTCAAAGTGCAGGACAAGGGACAATAGCAAGGAGCTGAGGAGAAGGAAGAAGAGAGGCAGAAAATCTGATTAGCTTTAATCAGAATAGTCAGCTCATCAAGAGAGAGACCCAGAAGGATCAGGGAAAAAAGTGGCAAGTTTTAAAACAAAAATGTATTTCTCCAACTTTCTGGCAACGTTGAAGTGTGGAAAGTGTGGAAAGTAAAGTGGTAGCTTCATTTTTTGGTAACAAAATAGCACCTTTGTGTAGTTAAGTTTAATTATCTGAGAGCTGAACCTTAGCACTCACCTGCTCGCATGCAGCCTGTGATTACCAGCCACCACTCAGGTATCCGGGGCAGAATCACAATCACACGGTCTCCTCGCTTCAGCCCACAGGCATCTGAGAGGACACTGGCTGCCTGGCAGGTGAAATCGCCCAACTCTTGGAAGTTCCACTTCACCTCATTCCCTTTATCACTCACCCACCACAGTGCTGGGGTTAGGGTTTTCTTGCCCTCCTGATGAAACAGAACACTATTAATAACAATATGTACAGAGACTGGCCATCCATATAGGTTAGGGTGCACTATGATCTTTAAGACTAATGATTATCAGCTACTTGAAAGGTTGCAAAGGATATTATTAGTCTTTGAGGCAGTGTATAAATGTGTGTGTGTGTGTGTGTGTGTGTGTGTGTGTACTCATATATGTGTGAAGATGGATCTGTAAAATGGGAATAATAATAGCATTTACCTTTCATGGTGGTTGTGAGGCTTGAATGAAATAATATATGAAAGTGCTTTTCAAACCTTAAGGTATTTGAATTCTTGCCAACTTTTATTAGGGGAAACCATACTCTGTCTTTCCATGAAGTTTGGAGCTAGAAAGTGAGAAAGTTTTCTATGCAGTATGTAGGGTGGAGAGGGGTAGAAGGAGGAAGACTGGATTTTGACCTAAAACATGCTTGATTTTTCTAGGTGGGCTTTCAGATCCATTAGCACATACAATATGAGCCCTGCAATAAACTTTCTTCTCTTTGCCCTGGAGTTGGGAGTTCTTTCAATTGGACTTACCTGTTTAATTCCCCTTTATCCTCCCAAGATGAGCTTAAGGGAAATAAATGGCTTACCTTGCAGAGACAAAGGAGTTCAGAGAAGGGAATGGTTTTAACCAAGGTCACACAGCAGTCAGGTCAAAAACGTAGAACTCAGGTTTCTTAACTCCCTGATAGCCACTCCCCCTCCTCCAGTGTAAGCTAGTATAAATAGGCTACCTTCCCCCATATTACCCTCTAGAGATAAAAAAAAATCAGGGGAGAAGGTTAGGGCATTTGAATTGGATGTAAAATGGAATAGATGGGAAAAATCTAATTTCAGAACTAGTATGCTGACCAAAAAAAAAAAAGCCTCCCATTGCTTCAGTACAACAGATGAGATGAATTGTCCCCTGGGGAAATTCTGAATTAAGAACGACTTCATGAAGAAAGTAAGAGAGCTGGACAGAAAGATGGAATAGGGATGGTTGGAGCTAAAACTGCCCACCCTGCAAGGAAGAGATAGGCAAAATGTGTTGTATTGTAGGGTTCTGGTTATTGTGTTCTGTTTTAGGGTGGGAGTAGTTTCCACTTTCCTGGCATGGTTTTGTGTTCTGTTTTAGGGTGGGAGTAGTTTCCACTTTCCTTGGCATGGTTTTGATATTTCATTTTTCACAAACTAATCAGTACAAATATCAAAAGTTTAGTTCCTGCTTCCCAGTTTCCTCCACTTCTGACATCTTCAGTCCCTGAAAATCTCTTTTACCTTCTCCATATGAGCCCAGTGATCCAGCACATCATTTACAAAGTTAAATTTTTCAGGCATTTCTGGATTTCTTGTCCCCAAGAAGGCCTGCTGGACCATGTGTCTGGGATGGAGGTATCGTGGACAGCAGGTTAACCAGGAGGACCACAGGGCTCGGCACTGCTGGAATCTTAGCAATGGTTGCATGATTGGGAGATCCTAATGGCACCAGGGAGCCACAGAAAATCTTTGAATCTAATTTAGTTTCCAGAGCTCTGTTGGAGGGAGAAATGGAAGAAAGGGTTTTAACTCATTTGCAACAGTTCAACCAAACATTGGACTTCTAGGGCAACCTGAGGGAAGCTGTCCTCCTTCACTACTCACATGTAACTTGGTTACATGTCCAGATACCAAAGAAGAGACAGAACAGGGACTGGGAGTGGGCATCTTTCTCAGTACCTGAGGTCTGAATATTAAGCAAGCACTGAACTAAGTCCAACAGGGTTGGCATTTTTCATCTCTCAACACTGAAGCCCTTCCCAGAACAGACCAAACAAATCCCTCTGATATTTTATTACCATATAGAATTTTCAGGGACTCCAATCATCATTCTTTCCTCAACCCAACATCCACCTAGTAGAATCTACCTATCTATCTAGTAGAAGAAATAATGTTTTTCCTTCAGGATACTACACTGCTTTCTCTACTTAACATTTGTGCATGTGTTAGCAGATAGAGTACTAAACTTGGAGTAATAAAGATGTAGTTCAAATCCCACTTACCTGTGTGTCCCTGGACAAGTCATTTAACTAACCTTAGCCCCAGTTTCCCCATCTTCAAAATGGGGATAGCAATTATTTTACAGGGTTGTTGTGAGGATCAAAGATAGTATACACAGCATACTCTGTAAAATTTAATGCAATATATAAATGTTAACTACTGTTATCCTGGTTTGTTTTACAGTGGTTATTGTTTTGGGTCATTCAAGTCATGTCTATATATGTCTATGCATGTTGTCATTTGTTCAGTTTGTGACCTCCAGCCTCCTCCCCTCTATTGCTGGTATTTTGTTATTATTTTAGTGCTTGTCATATAGGTGTGGACTAGGTTGCTTTTGAGGTTCCCTTGTTCTCTATGATCCTGTTATTTTTGGCATTAGTTCTGAGAAGAGGTACCTAACTGTACCTCTCTGCTGACATTCTGTAAATGTTTATTGAAAGAACAGTTACAGAGGGGATGGGAGCTAAATCAGGTCAATGAATCTCTTAGATTAGTATTTGTTTATTTTTACACTCCAAGTTTGAAAGGCCATGTGAGGCTGGGTCTAAGATCGAACTGGTTGTATAATCTTTCTGGTTAAGAGAACCTGACCCAGCAGTTTGTAAAAGGGGAGGGTTATCTTCTGTGATTAGATTAATACCATGCCCTACATAATCAATCAAGCATAATGAAAGAAACACTGAGTTCCAAAGTCAGACAGAGGGGCTAAGTTCAAATCTTAACTCTCTCAGTAACCTGTGTGACCAGGCACAAATTGTTTAATCTTTTGCTATAAGAAATGATGAATAAGTTAATTTTAGAAAAACATGGAAAGACTTACATGAAATAAAGAAGAGATAAAATGAGCAGAGAGTATTGGATACAGTAAAAGAATTATGTGAGGTCAGATAGGTGGTGCAGTGAATAGAGACCAGCCATGGGGTCAGAAGACCTGAGTTAAAAAAACAGTCTCACACACTTGACACTTACTAGCTGGGTGACCCTGGGCAACTCACTTAACTCCAAATGCCTCAAACCCCATCCCCCCCCACAAAAGAATAACTGTGCATGATTAAACTCTTCTCAGTATTATAAAGGTCCTAAGAAGGAAAATACTATCTACCTCTAGAGTAACAACTGATAAATAAATGAATGCATAGTATGATTTCATATCTATCTACCTACCTAACCTATCTGTCTATGTATCTTTGTACCCATGTATTGATCTATGTAACTATGTAAGTATATTTATATGCATGTATGTATATGTATGTATGTATGTGTATATCTATCTATATAGGCCAAATGGTGTCCTTCTCTAGTTCAGGTTGGGAGGGAATGAAAAGACAATATGGGACTTAAAATATAACCAAAAACCACCAAATTTTTATTCTTTATGAACTCAATTTCTTCCTCTATGGAAGTGAGAGGACCAAGTAAAATGAGTGCTCCTCTTAGCTTTAAATCAATGATTTTTTTGATCCATAACTTCTATTACTAATTCCAAAAATGCTCTGTTATACATAAATTTGCCCAAACCTTTATTAAACAAATATAGATTTTCAGTCTTTACTGGTTCTAAACAGGGCAGTGAGTTGTGGGATGATGGGGAGATCTGAGAGAAGGGTAGATAATAATAAATAAATTTATTATCTGTTGCCTCTTACTAGTCACAAAAAACCTGTGATTTTATTGGAATGGATCTACTCTCCCAGATGTAGACTGGAATTCCTTCACACCACATCATTCCACTAGCCTTGTTCTTGAACAATAGGAATATTTTGGGGCACTGCTCCCTAAAGTCTTTCAAGATGGATTAGACCTACTACAGCTTGAAGGCCACCACCATAATCTTTAAGAACCCAAATCCTATGCCATAATTGGAACCCATAGTAGAACTTTGAAAATATAGCATGTTTGAGCAAAAAGAGACCTTAGCAATCATTTAATCCTGCATCTTCCTTTTTGCAGATCAAGCCTAGGAAGTCTAGACAGTTTAACTAACTTGCTTACTTATTGCTTACTTACCTAGATAAATCATTTAACCTTTCTGCATTCTAGGCCAGAGGTATCAAACCCATAACCTGCAACATTCCCCAGTGGCTAAATCAGGTTAAAATGTAATTGGGGATAATTTAACAAAATAACTAAAATTACAATAAACACAGGTAACATTGCCTTTTTTAAATAACTTATAGTTTGTTGGATTTCCTATGTAAGAATGAATGGTCTTGTTTCTAGTTGAGTTCTCTTTGAGTATTCTTTTCATACCTTAGTTGGGTTTCTATATGATTCTGTGGGATGTGTAATTCCATCTACAATTGCCTTTACCAAAATTCATCTAGCCTTTCCTAGAACCTCACTGAGTGACAAAGAACTTATCTGCTTTCTTAACAGGTAACACAAACCATTGTTGGACTATTGGACTGATTCTTAAGTTTCTGGGACTTCTACTCATTTGTAATAATTTTACCCCAAGAGTAATGCAATTTGAAATTTTTTCTTTATATAATTCTCTAGCTATTAGAAGGCAATATTCCAAATTCTTAGCCAAAGGCACTGGTCTTCATTGTTTTTTTTCCTTAGGGTGGTTTATTTTTATTTTGTTTTTAATTGGAGGAGTTAATATGCAGGTTAAGTTCTGTACACTAAATTATAAGGGAAGGAGAGTAGAATGTAGAAGTTCCTAGTTTGAAAAGGCAAGAAGATAACTTGGTAGGGATGTTGGAGTGACAGTGATGGAAGTAGAAAAAGGATGTGCAAAGATGCCAAAGACAAAAGTATTGTGTTTTTCTTTCTTTTTTTTCCCCTTTGGTGGAGACAGTCCCAACACTGATTAATAACACTCTCCCTCCAACCTAGGAAGAAAGCATTAACTTTTGAGGGTGTTCATAGTCCTTCCTTCTTTCAGGTTGAACTATTTGGGAAATGTCATTTGTTATCCTTCTCTTCAGCTTTCTCAGAATCAATATCATATTAAGCGTAATTTCTAAAATTCTGCTGCCAAGGACATTCTAAACTTCCTCAACTGAGTCATACTTCCAGTTTTGCAGCTGGGAAGTTCTTCCTAAAAAATAGAATCCTACTTGCTATAGCTAATGTCTGTTGAGCTGAAATGATCTCAAGAATCCTTTGTCCTGTGAACCCTCCCTCCCTCCTCTTCTCACTTCCCAAATCTTCTTTCCCAGCCAAAATGTCTTCTGATTTCACTTACCTCTGATGAGAGGGCAGGATGAACATCAGATTGCTGAAGGAAACTTGGAACCCTTAGGATGTAAGGAAGGAGATACTAGACTAACTCTGGGGTTCATTTTAGAATCTTAAGTAATGAATTTCTTTGCTCTGGAAGGATAAACTGTTGGATGCAAAGAAGAGATTCTTCTGTGGTAGAGACTGGCACTTCCAGAAATTTTATTTCATTCACCTTCAAGTAAGAGCTCTGAGTTTCCTGAGGTTAAGGACCAATGGCAAGAGCCTTTCGCAAGACTACCAGTAGCTCAAATGCTCCTCCTCCTGTTTTAAATCTTTCTGTATTTGACAGTTATCTCAAATTCTTAACAGGGAATCCCATAGTTGCTCTCTTTCCAATATAGAATGCTAGTTAGGGTGCATTAACTTTCTGAACTATCTAATCCCTTCCTACTCTTTGGTATGGCATAATTTGGGTGCCTTCTTGTAAGAAACCACACATACATGTATGTGATGGAAGGAACATAGGATTTGGAAAGAGCAGAACATTTGCATTCAAATTCTGATTTTGCTATTGACTATTACATTGTTGATTCTGAGCAAGTCAATCAACATCTTTGGGTCTCAGTTTCCATATATATATAACAAGGAGATTGGATTAGATTACCTGTAAAGTTCAATCTAGTTTTATATCTTATTATTGTGTATATTCTCTAAAGTATTTACCTTTTTCATTAGTCTTAATAGTATCTCTGCATTGTGCAAGCATTTGCTCTAAGTTGAGATCCAACCCTTTGTTCTGGTATATAGATAGAGGAATACTTTTTTAAAGAGGCAAAGTGATGCAATAGAGAGAACATCAGATTGGAGTTAAAAACAAACAAATTTGGATTAAAATCTCAGACTTAGCATTTATTATTTGTGTGACCCTAAGTGAGATATTTTCCCACTCTGTGCCTCGGATTTCTTATCTGTAAATTGGGTGGGTTGTATTTGTCAATCTTTAAATTTTCTTCTAATTCTAAAGTTCTTCAAATCTCTAATTCAGAAGACAAGGGCCTGGGAAAGGGACAGATATTGTTGGAAGGATCTGTGACCCTGAAAAAAAGATATCAATTTCTTAATCTATTATTCAGTGGACAAAAAAGAGCTTTTCAGATTTCTTTTTCAGAGTATTTCAGGGGCTGAAAAGAATTTTTACCCAAAAGACATTTATAAATGCCTATTATGTGAAAGGCATCAATAATATAAAAACAAAATAAATAACAGTTCTTGCTCTCAATGAAGTAACATTTTGTAGGATGAGGAGTGGGAGGGCAATGTTTGTTTATGCCATGAAAGCAGATAATACATGCATAGATGTACAGAGAGGACTTTCATACACAGGATGGAATGTTAGCTTTTTCCCTTCCTCTACCTCTCTGTTACTTCTGGATTGAAATACAAATCCTCCTCTTTGAATTTTGCAATCTGACTCCATCTTACCTTCTTGGACCTGTTGCATGTAACTCTCCTTTATTTGCTCTATTTTTCTAACCAAACTAGCTCACTTCTTTCCTGAACAAAATATTTCCCCTCCTGCCTTTGTGCCTTTGCATACAGATGCTGTCTCTTATCTCTCTTTTCACCCTCAAACTCTTAGAATTCTTAGCTAGTTTCAATCTACTTTTGTCACTCACCATGGATGCCTTCTTAGATTATTTTTATCAGTCCTCTCTTCTTCTTCCTTAAATTATTAGATGTTTATATACATAGAACATGAATTGGGTATTCTGGTATACATTGGGAAGAACCTTGCCATTGATCCTTCCCCCCAGGAAAGCACAGAGTCAGCCCCAAAGAGAGACAGGGAAAAGCAGTACCCAGCCTAGAGCACTTGGGTTCCCTCAATGCCCTAGAGACCTTGCAGGTTTCACAAGATCAATGGAATCTCTGATAACCAAATGATCCTGGGACTTATTAAGGTTAGAGTAGAGGATGGAAGGACTCCTCTTTAGGGGTATACAAAGAGAAGAAAATAAAGGTGGGTCTAGGCTAGCATCTATGATGGGTAAAGAGGAGATGGAGGTAGGGACCTGGGATTGTGGCAAAGCTCAGGTCCTAGAACAAATCAGCCCATCTAGAGTTGTAGAGGAGTCAAATCCTAACTACATAGTGGGTAGTACTTAAAAGGGTCTACTCATGTCATCTAAGATAAGGAGACAAAGTAAAGCCTATCCCTGCTACAAAGTCTCAATCTGGGGATTTGAGTAAGTAGATATAAATGCAAATATAATGAAAAATGCTTCATTGTACTGAGTTGAAAGGAGTCCAAAATAAAAGTCCAAAAGATGAGTATACTTCCAAACATGACTATAAGAAGTATCTCAGAAAAAAGGAATAGCTTTGTTATAAACATTGCAAAAATGTCTGAATGAGATGAAGCTAAAGATAATAAATGAAATTAGAAGTCTTGAAGGGAATAAAAAGAAATAGAATTAAAAAGCTTATAATCAAAAGTGAAAAATCTTATCTAAATTACAATATCTGATCTAAATTGGATTCCTGAAAAACAGAATGGAGTTCCATGAGACAACAAGAAATATTAGAACATAATTAAGAAATTAAAAAAAACAGAACATATAAGAGATCTACTACCAAGACTATTGTGGAAAATGGAATTTTAATTTAAGAATAGTTGGACTTCATGAAAATCATGGTCATATTTTAAAAGATTGTTGCTATATTTTACTGACATAAAAGAAAACTACTTAGATTTATTAGAACTAGAAGGCAAAAATAAAAACAAAGAACCCAATGACTTTCTCTTGAAGAAATTTCAAATGGAAAACAAATTGGAATATCATATAAAAAATTTAGAGCTTTTAGGTTAGAATAAAAAAATACTGCAAGTGATCAGAAAGAATGAATTCTATTAAATGAACCAATGTCAAGATCACTTAAGACTATACTATAGGGGGGCGGAGCCAAGATGGCGACAAGAAGGGATGGAGTCTTAGGCGCTCTCTGATAAAACTTGAAACTAAGGACTCTAACCAAACTTTTGAGAGACAGAACCCACAAAGGGACCCAGTGAGGAAGTTCTCCTACTCAAGGTAACCTGGAAAAGAGCACAAAGGCTCTGCTTCCTGGTTCGGAGGGGCAGCCTGCCAGAGGGGTGGCCCACCAGAGCGAAAGAACTTCAGCTTCCCTTGGCAGCCCCAGGGTGCTGGGAGCCCCAGCCCGCAGCAACAGGGGAGTCTCCTGAACTGCACCCCTGCACCCCGGGGACCACCAGGCACAAAGTGGGGGAACAGCAGGGGGACCTCTGCCAGAGCGAGCACGTGGAGCCCAGCCCTCAGGGCACACAGCCAGCAGCTTGGTCTTTGGGCAGCCCAGACCCGGAAACAGAAGCAGGTGGAGCCATTAAGCAGGAGCCTCCAGGGCATGAGCCCATTTAGCTGAGGGAGCAGAGTGAAGAGAGACTGCAGAGCTCTGTCCTCTGCCCCTGGAATAGGACTCTGGGGCTCTGAACACATTCAGATCCTGATAGCAGTCTAGAACAGCAGGGGCACCCCAACCTCAGCCCCATGGCAGAGGGGGGAGGCGCTTATGGTCATTCACAAACCAGGAGGGAGGACAGAGCCTCACACACTGAGACCCTTGTGGGAGTGCCCCAAAAGCTCAGGAAGCACCCCAAAACCAGGCCCAGGCTGGGAAAATGAGCAAGCAGAGAAACAAGAGGAAGACCATTGCAAAATATTTTGCAAATGAGCCCAAGAAGGACCAAAATACTCAGTCTGAAGATGAGGAAGCACAACCTCCTGCATCTAAAGACTCCAAGAAAACAGAAATTGGTTTCAGGCTATGACAGAGCTCAAAAAAGACTTTGAAAATCAAATGAGGGAGTTGGAAGAAAGACTGGGAAAAGAAAGGAGAGATGCAGGAAAAACATGAAAATGAAGTCAGCAGCTTAGTCAAGGAAATCCAAAAAAATGCTGAAGAAAACAGCATGCTAAAAACAAGCTTAGGTCAAATGGATAAAACAGTTCAAAAAGTGATTGAGGAGAAGAATGCCTTAAAAAGCAAAAATGGCCAGATGTAAAAAGAGATAAGAAAACTCTCCGAGGAAAACAAATCCTTCAGACAAAGAATAGAATTCAGGGAGATTGATGAATTTACCCGAAATCAGGAATCAATACTTCAAAAACCAAAAAAATGAAAAATTAGAAGAAAATGTGAAATATCTCATTGAAAAAACAACTGATATGGAAAACAGACTTAGGAAAGATAATTTAAAAATTATTGGAATACCTGAAAGTCATGATCAGGAAAAGAGCCTTGACATCATTTTCAAAGAATTACTACAGGAAAATTGCCCTGATATTCTAGAAGCAGAAGGCAAAATAGAAATGGAGAGAATCCACCAATCCCCCTGAGAAAGAGATCCCCAAAAACCAACCCCTAGGAATATTATAGCCAAGTTCCAGAACTCCCAAGTCAAAGAGAAAATATTACAAGCAGCCAATTCAAATATCATGGAGCTGCAGTCAGGATCACACAGGACTTAGCAGCAACTACATTGGAAGATCATAGGGCTTGGAATATAATATACCGGAAGGCAAAAGAGCTTAGAATGCAGCCAAGAATGAACTACCCAGCAAGGCTGAATGTCCTCTTCCAGGGAAAGAGATGGACTTTCAATGAACCAGGGGAATTTCAAAGGTTCCTGTTGGAATGACCAGAGCTGAACAGAAAGTTTGACCTTCAAATACAGGATTCAGGTGAAGCATAGAGAGTGGAGAAGAAGGGGAAAATATGAGGGACTTAATGATGATGAACTGCATGTATTCCTGCATAGAAAAATGACACTGGTAATACTCATATGAACCTTCTCAGTTAATAGAGCAGGTAGAGGGTAGCTTTTATAGTTGAAGCACAGGAGAAAGCTGAATTTGAAGATAAAATATGGTGTAAAAATGGAGCCAATAGAAAAAAAGGGAAATGTAATGGGAGAAAGAAAAAGGAGAGGGGGTAATAGACCAAGATATTTCATATAATAAGATTTTTTTTATTACAGTGAGCTATTGCAATGATATAGAAGGGGGGAGGCAAGGGGGAATGAGGGAACCTTTGGTGGCTAGGAGAGGAAACAGCATATATACTCAATGGGGTATAGACATCTGGAGTAAGAATGGGAGGAGCAGGGGGAAGGGGTGGGGATGTGAATAAAGGAGGAGAGGATGGACCATGGAGGGGAGAGTGGTCAGATATAACACATTTTTGTTTTTACTTCTTGCAAGGGGCTGGGATTGGAAGGCCAGTCCAAGATCATAGGGCCAGGTGGATTCTGGGCCTAAGGGGTGGTATAGGGGCTCAGGGCCTCTTGGCCCCAGGACCAGGGATCTGTCTGCTGTGCCACTCAGCAACCCTATAGCAGAGTCAGAGTGAAAGGAGAGAGAAAATATAGTACATGGTAATGGAGAAATAAGAAAGGAGGGAGTTGCGATCAGGAATGACAATGTTGGAAAAATATGGAAGTAACTTTTGCGATGGACTTACCGTAAAGAATGCGATCCACCCATGACAGAGGTGTTGGAACAAAGATTGAAGCACATTTTTTATTATTATTATTTGGGGGGGGTGCAGGGAAAATGGGGCTGGGTGGCCTGCCTGGGGCCACATAACAGGGTGATCTTTGGATGTCTGAGGCCGGATTTGGACCCAGGTGCTCCTGGCTCAAGGGCCAATGCTCTGTCTGCCACCCAGCCACCCCTACTATTATTACTATTTTATTTTATTTTGGGTCTTCCCCCCCTTTTTGTTGTTTTTTACAGGGCAGTGGGGATTGCGTGGCTTGCATGTCACATGGCTGGGTGATTGTTGGGTCTGTGGGGCTGGATGTGGGCTCGGGTGCTTGTGGCTCCAGGGCTGGTGCTTCGTCCATTGTGCCACCTGGCCATACCTACAATTATCATTATTATTATTATTTTTTAATTTTAATTTTTTTCTCTCCCCTTTGTTTTATTGCCCAAGCAAGTCTATATTCATGGGGGGAGGGGTATTTTGTTTACTCTTAAACAAGAATATTTTATTAATGTAAAAAAAAACTTTTGTACAAAATGAGAATAAAAAAAGAAAATAAAAGAGAAAAAAGAAAAAAGACTATATTATAACTATTTTTAAATACAATCTTAGAATATATTCTAAAGACAAAAAAACTGTTTATAATAAAGACTACAATAAAAAGTTACAATGGACTATAATCCTATAGCAGAGGAAAAATAGAAAATTGAGAGAATTTACAAATATTGTTGATGAAAAGTCCAAAGCTAGGTAGAATTTTTGAAATGCAAGCATGGAGACAAAACAAAGGAAGGGAAACATATTTGAGTAATTCAAGATATGTTCTAATGGAGAGACAAGAGAAAAGTGTTCCTGTAGACTCCTATGGTCTTCAGGAACACAGAAGGAGTAAAGGTAGGTAAAACAAGACCTGGAGTAGTTTTTTCCTATCTTGTTGGTTTCAAGACTAGAAAGAAAAATGAAAAATGGATAGAAATGGAAGAAGAAGAAAGGAGAAAGAGGGAGTAAATTTGCTATTTTTCTTGAAATTGGAGTACGAGGTATGTATGTAGTTAAGAAGGATTTATTAAGTGTAAGCATGCACTGACAGTGCTAAGCAATGGGAATAAAAATAAAAGCAAAGAGAAGGATAATCTCTGCCTTTAAAGAGTTTCTATTTGAACGGGAATATATATATATATATATATATATATATGTATATATATATATATATATATATATATATATATATATACATATGTATAAATAGGAGCTGGAAAGTAGTGAGGGATAGTTGATAAGAGATACTTGGATGAGTCATGGTGGCAAAGTTGAAGAGGGGAATGAAGCATAGTTGGCCTGGGTTTGTTTCCTAAAAGAACTCATCAGTGAAGGAAGAAGATAGGGAAGAAGGCTGTATGTGATGAGGGAAATTCCTATATGATAGGACAGCTAAGCCAAGAGCATCAGAAGCACAGTTGGAAGAATTAATAAAGCATGGCTCTTTGGACTCATTCCCCAAATGGAGATTTTTGAAAGGAACCTGCCAATAGGAGAAGTGAGTGGCATGGCAAAGGGATATTATGAAAGAGCAAACATAGAGGAAGGGTTAGGAGTCTTATCTGAATTTGGAAAAGGTGGGATGAACATGTACACATACACTCTCACAAACATTAAAATTAGAATAGACATACATTAATTTCAATATGGCAAGAGGGAAAAAGAATAGGAGAATTCAATGAGGACAATTGGACTTAGAAGGGGAGAAGCACAAACAAAACACGCTTATAAAGGGAAATGAAAAGGAAAGAAGGTATAAGAACTAGTGACTCACAGCATGGATAGGCGAAGAAAGGAAGAGCAGAGGAATGGGATGAGACCATTATAAAATGCCAGGGTTGATCATATACTACTTTGAAAAGAGGATGTTCAGCAAAGAGAAAGCAAATTATGAGAATAGGATGGAAAGAAAAACACAATAAATAAGCATAACCATAAATGTGAATGAGCTGAAATCACTCATAAATAGAGGATATCAGAATGAATTAGAAAGAATAATCCAGAAATATGTTGGTCCCAAAAAACCCCACAAACTATAAAAATTTATAGAGTGAAAAATGAGATATTGTATCAGAATTTATTGTGCCTCAAGTTAATTTTTTTAAGTTTTTTTTTGCAAGGCAAATGGGGTTAAGTGGCTTGCCCAAGGCCACACAGCTAGGTAATTATTAAAGGTCTGAGATCGGATTTGAGCCCAGGTACTCCTGACTCCAAGGCCAGTGCTTTATCCACTACGCCACCTAGCCACCCTCAAGTTAATTTTTTAAAAAAGCAAAATGAACATTCACAAAATATAAAATACCTAGAACAAAAAACAGAAGCTAAATTGCCTAATTTAAAAAAGAATTGAAATTTATGTATGGATTTTTAATTAAAAAATAAATCTAGAACCAATCAAATTTACAAATAAGTTCCATGAAAGGTTCAACGAATAATTAACTTGAATATTGGAATTAATAAATTATTTTCAAAAAAATGAAGGGATTCTACCAAACTTTTTGCTGTAAGACAATCATGGTCCTGATATTTGAACCAGGCAGAAATGAATCAGATAATGAATATATATATATATATATATATATATATACATATATATATGTATATATATACATATATATATGTGCTTTCATACATATTGATATAATGATATTGACAAAAAATTAGTAAAGTATAGCAACTATTTTTATGACTAAGTTGTATTTATGCAAGGAATACAAGATAGGTTCAATATTAGGGAAATTAAAAGTATAATAGACTGTATTAATGACAAAAATTTTCTTGATTTGATCAATAGAAGCAAGAGAAGTTTTTGCCATAATACAATATCGCCTTATGGTTCTTGGTAAGCAAGGCAAAACCTCACCTATTAGTACCCCATGTCACAGAAAGATAGTTCAAGTTTCCGGGTGGGGAGGAATGAATAAAATGGGGTCATAGCTAGAATGGAGGCTACAGTGAGGAGATGTTTAGAAGGTATCACAAAGTTAAATTTCTACACTCAGACTCAAATCAACTGTAGAAGTAGAGTGTGAAAGAAGATTTGGCTAGAACAAATTCCTATGAAAAGATGTGGCAGCAGCTAGGTGGCACAATGGACCTGGAGTCAGGAGGACCTGAGTTCAAATTCAGACTCAGACACTTAATAATTGCCTAGCTGTGTGACCTTGGGCAAGTCACTTAATCCCACTGCCTTAAAAAAATTTAAAAAAAGAAAAAGTTCTAGTGGTTTTAATTGACTCTGGTGTCATAAAAAGTAACCTGACTTTTGAGTCAAAGGACTTTTCAGTTTCCTTATCTGTAAAATGAGGGGATTGGATTAGATAATCTCTGAGATTCCTCAGAAGTATAAGGACCATAATTTTGGATTACATTCACAACAATAGTAATGTCACATGTTTGCAAAATACTTTTTGAGGTTTAAAGAGTGTTTTCTTCAAAATATCCCTTTATCCAAAATTAAGTAGATGATGGTCAGACCACATCAAATGTATTATATCCACTTCTATGAGCCACATTTTAGAGGAGCATTTACAAGATACAATTGCCCAGAGAAGAGTGATTGAAATGACAAGGGGAATGAATACTGAACACCATGAAATTCCATTGAAGGAACTGAACAACTTTTGACAACTAGAGCTACCTAAAAATGGAATGGGTTACTCAGTAAGGGAGTAAGTCCCTCCATTGTTTGGATCATCAATGTTGCAGAGGAGATGCCTAATTTGTTTAGGGGCTAAATGACCTTTGAGATTCCTTCTAACTTTAAGGTTCTATAATAAAACAACTTTAGAGAAGTTTAAGACTTGGTGCGGATCCTTCCTCCTCCCCTAAAAGTTTTCAATCAATAAAAAAGAATATAATAATAATAATAATAATTATTATTATTATAACAACAACAATAATAATAATAACTGACTTACATTGCCACCTGAATTTTGCAAAGGACTTTCCTCATAATTATCTTATGAAGTATGGGACAGCTAGGTGGTCTAGTTGCTGAGCCTGGAATAGAAAAACTCATCTGACCTCAGATACTTATTAGTTGTGTGACCCTGGACAAGTTACAAAAGAAAATGGAATGGAAATATCTTGGGCCTTCTCGCTAAATGTATCCTGTTTATATCAGTTCTTCATGCTGTAAAATGAGCTGGAGAAGGTAAAGGCAAACTACATCAAATATTTTTGCCAAGAAGATCCCAAATGGGGTCATGAAGAGTCAGAAATGACTAAACAAAAACAAAACCCTATAAAGTGGGTATTATTACCCCCATTTTACAGTTATGGAAACCAAGGCTCTGAAAGACTGAGAGACTTGCTTATAGTTGCCCAATTACTATTTCTGAGGTAGGATTTAAACTGTGGATCAGGTTCAGTACAGTTTCTATCATGCTTGTGTCTCTGCTCCCTGAAACAATCTTCATGTGACCTGAACATCCAAGAGAAACAGTTTTCCAATCTCCCTTATAGTAGAGAGAACATGATTGAAGGGACTGTGATTCCTGCTCCCATCCTAGGGCAACTGCTTGACCTCTGCCCTCACCATTACCACGACCGTGTTCTGCAGGAATTCATTGCACCAAGACTATACCTCTTCATTACCAATCAGTGAGGTCTGGGTAAAACTTCCTTTGCTAGATAAAATCTAGCCCAGAACCAGAGCCATTGACCAGGGGCCACTCTCACCTCCAAGACAGGAGCTCCAGCCCCTTGCCCTCTTGCCCTCAGAACCTCATCAACGAACAGGGTCTCTGATCCTTTAGATGCTTGAGAATAAACTAATGGACTCTGCCATCTTTCATCACAGGATCTTGATAGTAGGGGAACTATCCAATGATATTACAGCTCAAACCTATGGAGGAAAACTTCCAAACTCTTCCTTATCAGACTCACCAAAACATACTTCACCTGATGCTGTTCTGTACTCTAGTGTCCAGACCTGCGTAATCTCATCCCTTCCATATTTTCATCTCTCTCTCTCCACTGCTTTCATTTTGCCCTCTAGAACCTTGTTTTATTCCTAATAACTTATTTACTAATAACTCCATTTTAGCTCTTTTCCTCGAAACTTTTCCATCTTCTTATATTCATGAAAATCTGTCTTCTTTTCCCCTTAAAGCCCCAAAGCAGTGCATTTCTGGTCACCCTTCCCAGGGTTATCTTTTGCTTTCTCTCCCACCCACTCTGTCATCATATCAACCATCCCAAAATGCCATGCTACTTCACAGCTATCTGTAAATCATGCTGTCTACTCTGACTAACATCACCATCTCTTCACCTCCATTGCAAAACTCTCCTCCTCTACAGGAACCTTGGATTCTGCTTTTAGGGTGACAGGCTCTAATAGGTAACTTTTGCTTCATGTTATCTCCATGACACTTTCTAATCACCATCCCCATACTATGCTGCCACCTATCCTCTTTTCCAGTATTCCTTTATGTGTCACCATCCCTGACTTTTTGAACTTCAAAACCATGTCTGCAATTGCTTGAACTTTTCTCAGTGTCCAGGACCTCTTCACCCTGGAACATCCAACCATTCTTGTAATCTTCTTACCTAGCAATATATCTCTGCTAAACTGGTGCCCTATTTACACTGATGAGTGGATCATTCATGGAGGAGTCTTAAGCTGATCAACTTTTATTCCCCTCCCAACACTACTCCTGACTATATGGACTTCAATACCATGTTCCTGGAAAGGTTTCTTCATCCCCTTTCTGCTTCATTCTCCTTCACCTGCTATTTGTGTGTTGTCTTTCCCTATTAGACTATAAGCTCCTCAAAGTCAGAAACTATCTTTTTGTGTATAATTATGTCCCCAGCATCCGTTATAGTGCCTTGCTGGTTTTCTGAACTAATAATTATTATGTTTGTCCTTTGTTTTCAAAGAAGACTGGCATCAGGGAAGTGATCCTATGGCAAGTAAGTGAATTGTACTTGAACTAAAGGGTAGTTTGCTAAGTCACAAGACTCATTTTCTCCTTTGGAGCCATCTAGGTCTGGTAGATGCATCAGGACTGCTGGAGATGACCCTGGGTATGAGGAAACCAGGGTTAAGTGACTTGCCCAAGGTCACACAGCTAATAATTGTGAAGTATCTAAGGCCAAATTTGAACTCAGGTCCGGATGCATTTTATCTTTGACAATAGGCAGAATCTAGAGGTTTTGAAAAAAGGACTATCATAGTTAAAGCTATACTTTAAGATTTTTTTTTATTTGTTTTGTGAGATGAATTGGAACTGTGAAGATGGTGAGCAGATAGTCAATAGTTCAATTAGGAGGTGATTATTATGTTCTAAATTATAGGGAATGAAAGCCTAAATTAGAATTGTCATTAAAGTAGATAAATGGGAATGGGTTCCAAAGATATAGAGAGATAACTGACAAAACTTGGAAAATGGTTAAACATAGGGTTTGAGGGAGACAGAAAAGTCTAGTCTGAAGTTATGTAGATAGGTAGCGGTGATACTATTGGAGGAATGAAGGAGGGGCAGACTTAGAGAGTAGGATTGTTCGTAGGGTCATAGATATAAAGGTGGAAGGCATCTGAATGGTCATGTAGTCCAACATCTCACTTTGCAGATGAAGAATAAGATCAGGGAAGTTAAATGAGTTTTTCCAGGTCACATAGGTGGCAAATAATGGAGCCAGGATTTGAACCTAGGTTCTCTGTCCCTGGAGTGAATGGTTTTTACATTTTACTAGGTTGCTTCAATATTAAATATGTCGGAGTTGAGATATCAAAGGACCAGTCAGGTGAAGATTTTCAGAGTGACATGAGACAAAATGAAAGATTGGACCTCATGGGAAAGTCAAGGGCTAAATAAAAAACTGTAGTATTCATTTTAATAGGAAAAAATAATTGAACCCCCCGAGAGCTGATTAGATCATCTAGAAAGAAAGTGTAGAGTGAGAGGTCTCAGGGCAGAACCCTTAGAGACAACCACATTGGATTTGCAAGAAATAGATGGTGAATCAGCAAATTGAAAAGGAGTAGTCAAAGAAGTAGGAGAGAATTATCTTGCAGGCCCAGAGAAGGGATAGTCAATAATATCTGGCACTGATACTGTGTGCTTTATTTGCAATTTTTATGGTGCCCTACAAACATCTCATTTAAGTCTCATGATCAACCCATGAAGTTACTACAAATATGCCCATTTTTGAGATATGGATATTGAGGCTTAAAGAATCAAAATCACTTGTCCAAGGTCAGACAGTTTATAAATATTAGAGACAAGTTTTGAACTGAGATCTTCATGGTGCCAAATCCATCTCTCAATTTACCATGAATGTCAAAGGCTGTAGAAAGATCAATATGGTTAAGGACTGAGAAAGTGTAGAGTGTAAGGGATTGAAAAATAGACAGCTCTTTCAAGGATTCTAGCATCTTTTGGGGGAGGGTTAAGATGATATCTTTTTTATTTTAAACCTCATTCTGTAAAATTCTATTTAAAATTTTTCTTTATTTTAAACATTTTTTTCTTTTTAATTTTAATTTTAAATTTAAATTAAAAAATTTTCTTTTCAAATTTATATAATAAATATTATATGTATGTGTATATGTATGTATGTATGTATGTATGTATGTATGTATGTAAAATCTTTTTTCCTCTCCTTTCCATTCTGGAGATCGTAACCATATGGGATGATCAAGAGTCTCAAATGAGATGTTTGTACAGAATCTTAAAAACTGCAACTAAAGCATACAATATCAGTGCCAGATATTATTGATCATCCCTTCTCTTGGCCTTCTGGTTAATTCTCTTGTACTTCTTTGACTACTCCTTTTCAATTAGCTGATTCATTATCCATTTTTTTGCAAACCCAATGTGATTGTCTCTAAGGGCTCTACCCTGAGACCTCTCACTCTCTTCCTCCTATACTCTCCCTCACATATTAAGGTAAGTTATATGAAATCAATTATACACGTGAAATCATACAAAATATATTTCTATATTAACCACATTTTTTTAAAAAGCCAGAAAAAAAAGAATGTCACAAATTTATAGTTCAATTTACACTCAGAATTCATCTCTGGAGGTGAATAATATTTTTTCATCATGATCTTTCAGAACTGTCTTGGATCATTGTATTGATCAGAGTAGTTAAGTCTTTCACAGTTGATCATCTTTATAACATTACTGTTACTGTTAGCAATATTGTGTGATGATCAGCTGTGAATGACATAGATTTTTCTCAGCAATACAATAATCTAAGATAATTCCAAAGGACTTAATTTTTTGTTTTTTTATGTTTTTAAATTATTTTTTATTTTTAATTTATGGAATAAATCAAGTATTTCCATAATATAATATAATATAATATAATATAATATAATATAATATAATATAATGATTAGCATGTGAAGCTACCAATCTAGTATATACAATTTTCTAATCTGTTTAATTATATAAGATATTTAATTATATAAATAAGCATATAATAAAATATATATGTAAAATGTTTCTTCTCTCCCTCCCACTCCAGAGATGGTTACCATTAGACGCAAATAAGTATATATGTGTGTATATATATATATATATATAATATACATATTATATATATATATATATATATATATATATATATATATAAATCATACTTCTGTTTATCAGTACTTTCTCTGGATGCAGCGAGCAGCTGACAGGCAATGTGTAGTTCTTTGCCACCATAAAGAAAGATGATATAAATATTTTGGAACATATAAGTTCTTTTCATTTTTTCATAATCATCTTTGGAAGGAGACCTAGTAGAGGCATAGCTGGATCAAAGGAGATAGGCCGCTTAATAATTCTTTGGCCATAATTTTAGATTGTTCTTCAAAGGACTTAAGATGAAAAATGCTATCCATCTCCAGAGAAACAACTGATAAAAGTCTGAATGCAGTTTTTTAAAATAAACTTTATTTTTCTTGGGTTTTTTTTTGTTTTTTTTTTCCCATGACCAGACTTATATGAAAATATGTTTTGCATAACTGCACATGTGTGAACTTTATCAAATTGTTTGCCACTCAATGGGAGAAGAGAGGAAGAAGGCAGAGAATTTGGAGCTCAAAATATTTTAAAAAGATTTTAAAATTTGGGGGAGGAATTGGGGAAAAAATAAAATATTAAATAAAAAACCATAGCTGTTATTTTGTACAATGATCTGGTTTATCTTACTTTTCATAACTTCATATAAGTCTTGTCCTATTTTTCTGAAACTACCCCTCTCATCATTTTTTTATAATGCAATATTACTTCATTACAGTCATATGCCACAACCTGTCCAGCTATTCTCCAGTTGATGATCCTCTTTTAGATGTCTAATTTTTTGCCACCATTTTTGCATGTAAAAGTGATTTTCCTTTTTCTTTAATATATATATTATATATATATATATATATGTATATATATGTATATATTTGGGATATAGACTTAGTAGCGATATTTCTGAGTCAAAGAGTAATCACAATTTTATAGCCCTTTGAGTCTAGTTCTAAATTGTTCTCCAGAGTAGTTGGACCAGTTCACTCCTCCACCAGCCACCAGCAATTCGTTGTGCACTTGTTTTTTCTCCTTCCCTCCAGAATTTATCATTGCTGATACATATGGGAGGGTACCTCAGAGTGAGATTATTTTGCATTTCTCTAATCAATAGTGAATTAAAGTATTTTTATTTGACTATAGGTAGCTTTAAGGAGTTCTTTTCTTCAGTATTTTTGTGTGTCTTTTACCAAACTGCTAATTATCTTTTAATAATTTTCTGGGATCTTTTATTTCCCCAATTATCCCCTACTATTCTTAACTCTTTAACTTTTCCAGGAATTCTTGTTTAGTTTCAGTTCATTTTGCATTTTTCTTTGAGGCTTTGTTTGTAGCTAATTTTACATTGTTGTCTTCTGAGTTTTTGGTCTTGGACTTATCTCTCACTTTAGTAGCCTTTATGGTCAAGTTCTTTTTTCATTTCATTCCCATTTTCTCAACCTATATTTTGAACTTAATGCCAAAGTTGGTCTCTGCTCACCTGGGAATGGGAAGCAATGTCCCATCATTTAGTTTGGAGCAAAGGAGGAATGTGAAAATATAGATGTGAAGAAATTTTGAAGCTGAGGAAACTCATGACAGATGATCTAGATTTTCTTAGTAAAATACATGAGATAACTTGTGTGTGTGTGTGTGTGTGTGTGTGTGTGTGTGTGTGTGTGTATGTGTGAGTATGAGAATGATAGATTCAGAGAGACAGAGGGACAATGACAGATAGAGACACAGAAGGAGGAAGGGGAAGGAGGGAAGGAGGAAATGATTTGGGAAGATAGGGTAGAGAAAGAAAGGGAGAAGAAGAAAAAGAGGGAGAGGGAGATGGAGAGAAAGTTGGAGAAAAAGGAACAGTAGGAAGGGAAGGTTAGAAGAAAGGAAAGAAAAAATTTGAAAGGAAAGAAAGCAAACAAGTTGAGAGGGGAATGGAGGGATTAAAGAGAATGAATTTTTGGAGCTGCCATGATAGAAACAAGGAAGAAAAGCACAGCAATGCAGCATTGTGAGGCTGGTTGAGATTAGATAACAGGGACTTTTAGGGAATTTGTGGTTGGTTGCTTGGGTGGACTGCATGACTTCTTCCAGTAACATTCAGGTAATTGGGAACAGGAGACATGACTCATTGGTTTCCAATAGGCAGAGTAGGAATAGAAGAAGGCAGGGGATTCCATGGTGGAAATGAGTACAAAGTGGAGCTAGATAAAGATGTCAAATATCTAGTCTGCTGGTTGAATGTAGCTCCAATACTCCCAAGTGCTGTCTGAACCAGATTAAAATGTAGTTGGAAAACAGCAAAATTGATAGAAGTATATAGAGAAAACACAAAATATAGATAACATTTAAAAACTAAGTCAATTTGTGACCTCTAGGCATCCATTTGCATGAATTAGTGGCTCCTGTTTATATCTGAGTTTTACACAATTGAGTTGGAGGGTCAAGAATTCAAAGGGAGGAAAGTAAGGTCAGAACAAGATTGATTGTCAGGGAAACAGAAGAAAAGTGATTGCAGTAGAAACCCTAACCATTGCTTTAAATGCCCTCCTCCCAAGCTCCATTCCAAGTCTCTTCTTTTTTTTACTTCTAAAGAGAAGAGGGAGAGGGGCAGCTAGGTGGTGCAGTGGATAGAGCACCAGCCCTGGAGTCAGGAGTACCTGAGTTCAAATCTGACCTCAGACACTTAATAATTACCTAGCTGTGTGGCCTTGGGCAAGCCACTTAATCCCATTTGCCTTGCCAAAAAAATAGTCTAATAAGGAGAAGAGGGAGAAAGGGAGAAAGACAATTCAAACAAATGCAATGAGACCAGGCTGATTAGGACCTCATTTACCTTCTAGATGAGAAGAAAAAAAATCCAAACTTTTGAGATGAGAAGCAAATAATTTATTGGCCAGAAATACAAACAAAGACACAACATTCATTTAGTTGAGGAATGGGTTTTGGCTTAGTGTGCTTTGGGGACAGGAGACACCATCTTCACAAGGCAGCTAGATGATACCATAGATAAAGCATTATATTTACAATGAGAAAAACAAGTTCAAATCTGATCTTAGACATTTGCTATCTATGTGGCCCTAAGCAAATCATTTAACCTCTGTTTCACCAATATAATATGGAAATAATAACATCTATGGGGTTGCTTGAAAAGTTATATATATATATATATATATATATATATATACACACACACATATATGTACTTCAATCATGATTATTGTTTATTCAACAAGGAAATTTTCGACGGTAAAACACAATTTTTCTAGACCTCAGTTTCCTCAACTATCAAATAAAAGAGTTAGACTAGATAACATCTAAGATCTCTTCAATTCTAAAGTTTAAGATCTATGATCTATATTATTATTATTATTATTATTATTATTATTATTATTATTATTATTGAACACTGAATTGGAACTGAACCTCAATTTGAATCTGGTTGATGCCATTTTTTTATTTAAAGGGTTATGGGCAAGTTACTCAATCCAGAGTTCTAACTAGAACAAAGAAAATGGGGCTTTTCTATGGAGGTCCATAATAGGGATGGGTATTTTTTAAGGAGAGGTTAAGTACTTTCTCTCATGGTGACAACTGAACTATGTAAAAAGTCTTCCATGATATAATACAGATGCTTTGAGTTTCCCAGTTGACCTCCCTACTATCCTTAACTGGCCTAAATTGAGCTCTTGGGTGTTGTTTTCTCCTCTATTTTGATATTTGGAAATGAACTCATACATGGTTTTCACCTCCCATACACTACCCCCACCTCAACCTTTATCTACTGAATTTGCCTCAAGTTAATGTTTTCTAGATATATTTCTGATTTTAGTTCTTAAGATCCTGTTTCCATCTTTATAAAATGGGAGTAATTATTTTTGCACTGCATATTTTAGAGCATTATTGTGACTAAAGCATTTTTTTTAAAACCTAGAACATCATATAAATGTGAACTCTTATTGTTATGAACTGCTTTTTTGTATATTAGTAAAATGCATACCAGGGCTATTCAAATGGCCCATTCCTAAAGTGACAATTTTTATCATGGTCTTGGTCAGACTTCTCCTTCCATAGGACTCTAAAACATTCTTTTCATAAATTCGAGGGGAAAATCAACTCAAAGCCTCCACAAGGAATACTGAAAGGTCAATAGAAACTTCTCCAACTCCATCTTAATTCCCCCATTCTTTCTTTCTTAATTTGCTCCTTTGAATCTTCCCACTGATTGTCTTTGGCAGCTCTTGGACAAATTCCACCTAATTAAAAATAAAAATTTTTCCCATAAGTAAGTAGATGAAAAATTCTAGCTTCCTTGTGCTCAATGGACTTGATTTTGAGTTTGGGAGGGAGAGGGGTAGGTAAATCAAGGTATTGGGGAATAATGTAACTGATAATATTTCAACAATGTAAGTTTGTTTGAATGCAATAGAGATTGATTCATTCTTTTTACTTGTCTATCCAGAATTTAGCATAGTGTCTGACATATACTTAAATACTTGATTGTTGTTAAACCATTCTGATCTCGTAAGTTAGAAAGAGATCTAGCCATACTTTATATTGATGGAGAATAACATATTCAGAATCAAAGGATCCCAGAATTTGAGCAATGGAAAGGAAATCATGAGTCACCTAATACAACCACGTGCTGTTTAGACTCCTCACTCTCACCTCCCACAGCCAATTTTTTTGCCAAGGCCTGAGAATTTTACCTTTATACCATCTCTTGTGTGCATGTCTTCTCTCCTCTGATTCTCCTGATACCCTGATGCAAAATCTCCCCAACTTTTGCCTAGACTATTACAAGAATCTGCTGGCTGATGTCCCTCCAGGAGCCTCTCCCCATTCTAGTTCATTCTTCACTCAGCTATCAAAGTGGTCTTCCTAAAACACAAGACTGACTGTGTCACCCCTTCCCCTCTCCTCTCCCCATTATTCAATAAACTCCAATGGCTCCCTATCACCTTCAGGATCAACTAGAAAATCGTTTGGCTTCCAAAGTCCACCAGTTCACCTTATTTACACCTTATCCCTCCATCTTCATTATCCATCTGACTTCTTCCATCTGCTGACATTGTCCTCCTTGCAGTTTCTCAAATAAGACAGTCTCCCTATTCCTTTTATTTTCACTGGACAACACTAACCCCAGGACTGTGTACTCTTCTCATCTCTTCTTCTTGAATTCTTTGGCTTTCTTTCAGTCCCAGCAAAATTTCCACCTTTTGTAGAAAACCTTTCTAGATCCTCGGAATCCTCACACCTTTTCTCCGTTGATCATTTCCTATTTATATTTTTTTGTGGCTTGTTTATACCTAGCTATTTGCATGTTGTCTCTCCAATTTGACTGTGAGCTCCCTAAGAACAGGAATGTCCTTTGCCTATCTTTGCATCCCCAGTGCTTAGCACATAGTAGATAATTAACAAATGTTTATTGACTGACTGTGTCAATCTTTGGATCTAAACAGAACATGTCTGATTCCTTCTCCCCACGAGAACTCTTTAAATATTTGAAAACAGGTACCATGTCTTCTTGGTCTTCCTTAGCCTAAATTGATCTTGTCCATTTAGCAGACTCACAGATGCTATATACTCAAAAACCCTTCACTATCCTACTTACTTTCCTCTGGGCACTTTTTGGTTTACAAATGTATTTCTTAAACTACGACTTTCACAACTGACTACTATCCTAGGGAAGACAATAATTACTACTAGTAATTTCCACCACCACTATTACTATTACTATTACTAGGGCAGCTAGGTGGCACAGTGGATAGAGCACTGAGCTTGGATTCAGAATGGAAGTTTGAATCCAACATAAGACACTTGCCACTTACTAGCTGTGTAACCTTGGGCAAGTCACTTAGCCCTGATTGCCCTGCAACCAGGGCCATCTCCAGTATTCCTGATTCATATCTGGCCACTTAACCCAGATGGCTTTGGAGGAAAAAATGAGACTGGTGACTGAGCACAGCAACCCCCCACCCCAAATCCAATTCATGTGCTTGTCATGGCATCACCTCCCTAATGTAGTGGTCTTCTTTGAAAATGAAGGACAGGGGAGGCTAGGTGGCACAGTGGATAGAGCATTGACCTTGGAGTCAGGTGTACCTGAATTCAAATCCGGCCTCAGACACATAATAATTACCTAGATGTGTGGCCTTGGGCAAGTGACTTAACCCCATTGCCTTGCAAAAAAATAATAAAAAATGAAAATAAAGGACAAACATTATTATTACCACTACTACTTCTTCCAGTACTCCCACTACCACTATTGTTGTTATTTTCCTCATTTTACCTTTGAGGAACCTGAGGCAGAAAGAGGTTATGTGATTGTCCAAGGTCACATAGCTAGTAAATGACTGAATCACATTTGAATTCAGGTCTTACTGACTAGATCTGGCATTCTCTCTACTGTGCCACCTAGCTGTCATATAAAAGACTTGACATAATCTAATAAAATGGAATTCAAAAGTGATAAATGCAAATTTATATAGTTTGGATTAAAAAAATTAACCTCACATATTGGGTAGAGATAGGTAGACAGTGATTTGTTTGATAAAGAGTTTTAAGAAACTCCAATCTCAAGATGATTCAATAAGGTGATGAGGCAACCAAAATGCTAATGTAGTTTTATCCTCAAATCTTCCCAATTTAAATCTCATCTCTATTTACTGCACTCTCTACTTAGCTGCCCTTCTTATGCCTGAAAATTGTCTTATGTAGTCATAGATATAGTTGACTTTTTGTGTTTGCCACACATGATAGATCTGGGTGGATCTTTTAAAAACAAATTAACTGTGTTCCTCCCATTCTCTAATTGTGAAATGGATTTTATTTTAACCCAGGAGTAAAAACTCACATTTATCTTTATTGAATTTCCATTTCTTACATTCAATCTAATCTTTGAGCATGTCAAGATCTTTTTGGACACTGTTACCTATCCCATCTATATTTTATGCCACCTGCAAATTTGATGAATATAACCTGTATGCTTTTATCTAAGCCATTCATAAAAATGTGAACCAGTACAGGGCCAAGCCCAGACTCTATTGAAGATCTACTGCTAAAATAATGCTGAACTATTATTAATGGTTCCTCTTTGATCCATTCAACAAGCTTTGAATCATTTATTATCATATGATCCACATCTCTCCATTTTCTCCAGAATAATAGTAAGAGATACTTACTAAATGTTTTTCTTAGATCTGTTAAACTACCCACAGAATTCATAAGGATTCTAAATGATGTAGAGGATAGACAACTGGGCTTGAGTTCAGGAAGATGAGTTCAAATGTAGTCTCAGATACCCATTAGCTTAGGAAAAGTCCCTTAGCTTCTGACTGTCTGAGTTTCCACAACTCTAAAATAAGGATCTTAAAAGAGCCTGCCTCCCTGGGTTATTGTGGGGGTTGCAGCAATATTTTTAAATCCCTTAATGCAGTATCTGGAACATAGTAGGTATTGTTGTCTTCCTCTGTCTTACCCCCACTGGCATAGAAGGTTAATCTGGCATATTCTGTTATTGATGAAACTCTGTTGTCTTCTTAAAGTAACTATTTCACTTTTAGATATTCACAATGTATTTCTTCAATGATTCATTCTAGAATTTTCCAGAAACCAGAATTAAACTTACTGGTCTAGAGTTTGTAGACTCTATTTTCCATTCTATATAATTTCATATTAAAATCGCTGGTTTATAGATTGGAGGAACATAGACTTAAATTCTGGTTAAGGAGGTCACATAGTCTCTTGCTCCCTCAACCTACTAATGATTCCACCATCATGTTATAGAAAGAAACATTAGAGTATACTAGAAAGAGCTTCAGGCCTGGGAGTTAGGAGCTCTTTCTAGATCTAATTCTAACTGTCCCTAAGACTTAGCTTTGTAAGAGACATAGTTTTTCAAAAGAAAGTGTGTTAGACCAAACACAGGAAGATGAGTTCAAATCTAGCTTTGGATTAATGCGTGATCATGACACATCATCTTAATTTGGGGTTTCAGAACCTTGGCTAAAATCCTAGCTCTTTTATTCAAGGGCTGTTTTAACTTTTTCCAGGTTACTTAACTTTTTATGAAAAGGTTCTTATCTATAAAATTAGGAGGTTAGACAATGTCTGTCTGTCTATTTATCTATCTATTCCATGTCTAAATCTATGAACCTATGAAGTTGTTTCTCTCAGCTTCAGTTCTCTCATCTATAAGATGGAGCTAGCATTATTTAACCTCACAGGGTTGTTGAGAATCAAGATGCCTCTTTTGAAAATGTAAAGCTGCTAGAAAATTGGCAGTTAATATATTGCCACTTGTAAAATAGAGATCGTGATTCCTGCACTACCAACTCCCAGAATGATTATGAGGTTTAAAGGAGATGATGAAAGTGCTTTGTGAATACAAATAAAGCAACCTGCCTGGCTGGCTTTTATTATTGTGTTATATAACATGCTAGAGATGCCTGACTAATCATTATTAAGTGATTGATCATCACCATACCAATGGGCAATAGTTTAACAAAAAAACCCATCACAGACTTGTCATTTCATCAGGGTAGGAAACTCTCAGTGTGGAATCTCATAGAAAGCTTGGCAGGCAACTCTCCTATAATTTAATGTCTTGAAGATTTGGGGGACAGTTCTGATAGGTTAATTAATTTCCCCTTGGTAGTAGTATCAAAGTGTAGGAGGAAGGATTTGAACCCAAGGTTTCCTGACTTTCTGACTCTCTAAACACTGCTAGATCACAAACCTATTCTCCCAATCCTTGTGAACTTTGTAAAGCAGATTTCCATGTTATGAGGATTTCCATTATACAAATAGGCTTAGAAGCCATGTAGAGACAGCACAAATCATCACTAATTAAATTCTTGGATAGCTAGAGAGCTGGACCTGGAGTCAAAAAGACTCATCTTCCTGCGTTGAAATTTAGCTTCACACTTATTAGTGGTGTGAATCTGGGCAAGCCACTTAACCCTGTTTGCCTTGATTTCCTCATCTGTAAAATGAACCAAAGAAAATGGCAAATCCTTCTAGATCTTTGCCATGAAAAAACCAAATGCAATCCCAAAAATCTTACACACCTGAAACAGCTCAACATCAATAGCATATTTATGTATTTCTTCTGGCTATGAATCAGCCTTCTGACAGTTCTCATCTGTTTTATTATGGTTTTATGCTTGTCTTGAACTCATATTGATATTTATATTTTAATGTTCATATCTTGTCTCTTTATAGAAAATGTCGATTTTGAAAGCAAATACTACTACCTGCTTCTTTGAGAAGGCTTAGATCCTTGCAAGGTTCTTCCCTTTTTCTTTTCCCTTCTTCTCTTTCCCTTTTCCTTAAAAAAAAATTCTGTTTTTCATTGACTATGAGATTAGGTAAGCCTTTTCTCTTACTTCCCTGTTCCAATCTCTAGAAGATAGTAGCTTCTAGTTCTCCAAGCCACTTACCTTCCTGGGATATTTGTATGGTGCTGTCAACTTTTTGACATGCTCCTGCAGATCCCGAGTCAATTTCCCTGGGTCTTGGTTGATAAAATTTGAATTCAAAACTACAAAAGCTTTTACCACCTGTATAGGGAAATACATAAGGTTACCACATGTTTAATCAAGAAAATAAAACCCTTGATCGCTGCCCTTTAAATAAGCCTTTTAAAAATGTCTAAACATTCACCAATTCACATAGAAAAGTCTGTCCCATCCCTATGCCTGTTCACCTTTAGCAAGATGAATAGAACCAATATTCTGTTCTACCTTTTTGAGGCTGTATTGATGGAGACGTTTTAAGTGACTGCTTATGAGTAAAACTTGAAGAATATTGGAAGACCCCCATATTTCTCTATGTTTTTTGCAACTAATGTTTAAGAATCTTCTATTAGAATTGCAACATCCCTACTAAGATTCGTACTTCTGAAAGGAAAACATACTGTGTCACAACATGAGTCAAAACACCTCAGGACTAGATTAGTTTCATATGAGATAATTAGCTTAAAGAGATTATGGGGCACAATTCAGGAAAGGTAAAACTTTCTGGGGGTTACTGGGCAGCCAAAGTCCAACAGAGCTCCCCTCCTAGTGCTCTATCTTCAGTTGTTATATTTCTTTCCTCTTTTTCAGATTTCTTGCTTTTTTTCACAATCATCTCCCAAAGTTCTGCCTCATATGATAAACAAATTCACCCTAAAGGGTGAATAACTATATTGGCATTCATTTACAGGCATTAATCCCTTTATTCCCTATTGTTTTACATGCCTGAAAAGTCACATTTGTATTCCTTTAGAAAGAAAGGATTTTTTTTTTTACTTTATATCCTCAGGGCTTAGCATTGTGCCTGCCTGGCACATGGGAATCTTTATTAAATGATTATTGACTGACTGACTATACATAACCCAATACATGCTTTCCATAGTTTCCCCATCAATTGTGAACTTTTCTCATTCAATCTCACAACCCTTTATATGTATTCTCTTATGTATCATTCTGTCTGCATAGCCTATGACTTCATATTTCTTTATTAGACTATAATATTAATGAGGGTAGGGATCGTCTTATCTACATTTTTTTTAAGTTTTTTTGCAAGGCAAATGGGGTTAAGTGACTGGCCCAAGGCCACACAGCTAGGTAATTATTAAGTGTCTGAGACCAGATTTGGACCCAGGTACTCCTGACTCCAAGGCCGGTGCTTTATCCACTATGCCACCTAGCCACCCCTATCTATATTTTTCAATGTTAAACTGTGCCACCGAAGAAAGTAGATATTAAATAAATACATATTGAATGAAAAGTGCTAGGAATTTAATGTTACTTTTTTTTTGCTTTAAGACTGCACATTTTTTAATGGGTACAGAGGTTAAACTGACACATCACATACCAATATAAGCTGCAAACTGATAAGCAACTTTAAGGCAAAGGGTTAAATTATGCAAAATAGCTGGGAAGTATCTTTTACATCTTTGGTTTTAAGAGAAAAATCATAATCATTAACTAAAAGAAACCACAAAATGATTATACAAAAGTCTTTTGCACACTAATTGTAAGAAACTTGGAAAAGTTTTTTTTTTGTGAGGAGGTATTTGCTTTTGAAAATTAGATGCTAAAGAGGGAAGATTTCAAACAAAGGAATGAACCTCTAATAAACCTCTAATTTTAGATATTAACACTCTAGAGATTTAAGATTGTGTGAGAGGCATTTGGAGACAAGTAAAATCTTGGGACATCCAAGTGATTCATGTATCCTACCTATGTAGGTCCCTGATAGAGACTCAATAGGAAACCTGCTATATTACCTCCCCTCTGATGGGGTCTGGGCTGCTGACCACAGCTGACTCAACAACAGCAGGATGTTCTGATAGGGCACTTTCTACTTCAAAGGGTCCAATTCGGTAACTGGAAAAGAAAAATGAGCTTTTTCAACTGACACTGTTGCAATGTGCTACCTGCAGTAGCCCACTCTCATACCTAAGATCCAGAGACCCACGAAAATAAAAGTATCAGCCATCATCTTTACCTTGAAGAATTGATCACATCATCAGCTCTTCCCTTAAACCAGAAGTAACCATCTTCATCCATATGGGCACGGTCCCCAGTGATGTAAAAGTCCCCTTGTTTGCAAGAGGCTGTTTTCTCAGTGTTGTCCTGATCACACATAATGAAAATTCAAGAAAGGACATCCCTGGCATAACTCTAAAGTATTGACATACTTTTATGTTGGCTTGATTAGCAATGGCCAGGTTAGTGTTCAGTTAAGTTTCATGATCTACTTGTTTTGATAATTGACAAAAGGTAATCAAGTCCTATCATTCAAACTACTTTGTTCTGAAGATCTAGTTCCATAATAAGAGATTTTTAGTAGGGAATAGTTATTCGCTGAAACCAGAACATCATAAAATAAAATGGTCTTTGAAAGATCACTTAGTCCAGCCTTCTATCTCTTGCATGTATGACAGTCTCTTGAAGGGAGTAAGTGTGGTGTTGTGAAATCAGAAGTTGACTATGGTATCAAAGAACCTTGGTTTAAATCCTACCTCTGTCACTTACAATCTACATAATCTTGGGTGAGTTACATTACTTCTCTGTTCAGTTTCCTTATTTGCAAAATGAGGGATAGGTGATCATGTGAATTAGTGAAACCTATAGGGAAGGGCCTGGGTCCCTTCAAGTTGTAAATCTAAAATCTCCCAAAGTAGAACTGGGATTAAATAGAATAATTACAGCTGCTCTGACTAGTAACCTTTTGCTTGAGCACATATGCATAATTCTTTTTTTTAAGGGTTTTTTTTTTTTGCAAGGCAAATGGGGTTAAGTGGCTTGCCCAAGGCCACACAGCTAGGTAATTACTAAGTGTCTGAGACTGGATTTGAACCCAGGTACTCCTGACTCCAAGGCTGGTGCTTTATCCACTGCACCACCCAGCCTCTCCCTCATATGCATAATTCTTAAAAATTTAATCTTATATTGGCAGAAGTTCTTTAAAAGATTTCAAATTGTAAACAACCTTATGAAAAGTCACTCAAAATCAATAGTAAGGGAAATGTTTATCAAAAGAACTCTAGTTTCATTTCAAATGCAGTAAACTTGTGAAGAATAAGAAAAGATAAGAATAGTCAATGTTGAAAGGGTTGTAGGAAAATGAGCACAGTATAATTTTAAAATATTTGGAATTATTCCAAGAAATGGCTAAAATGTCCTTTCTCTTAAACATATAGATCACATTGCTGGACATATGCCCTAAGAAGTAAAAAGAAGAAAAAAATCCAATATTCACTAAAATATTCACAGCAGCACTTTTTTTTATAGTTGAAAAGAACTATAAAGAAAGTACATGCCCTTTGACTGGGAAATAACTAAGCAAATCACAGCATATGAATTTAGTAAAATATTGTTGTGAAGTAAGAAATGAGGAGTTTGTAGAATACAGAGAAACACAGAAAGATTTGTATGAACTGATGCAAAGGATAGTAATCAGGACCAGGAAAGCACAATGAAAATGAAAAGAACAACGCCAAAAAAGGAACTGAATACTCTTCAATTATAATGATCAAATTTGACCCTGAAGAAAAGAGAAGAAAAGGTACCTCCTTCCCTCTACAGTGGTGGGAAAATTACTATGGGTGTGAGATATTTTATGTGCTTATGGGTTAGTTTTTCCTGAACTACCTCTCCTCCCTTTTCTCCTTTGTTATAAAGGGTGATTCTTGGGGAAGGAGAGGAGAAGGATATATTTATATGAAGTTGATATGTAAACAAAGGTTATAAATAAAACTTTTTTATTGCTTCTAATGCTGCTTATTTACAAACAAGTTTACTTACCAAATAACCTGTGAAGAAACAGAAGGGCTGCTTTGGTTTGATCCTCACACCAATATTACCCTCCTTTCCTGGAGAAAGGATGTTGCCTTCATCATCTACAATCTGGATGAAGAATGAGAAACAAAGGCATCAAGTGAGTTTAGGAGAATCAATTCTCCCACAGACCCAGCACAGATATACTTAGTATATAATCAGCTTTAAACTACAGGAAAAACAATAACAACAGTTTACATTTTTGTTGTTTTACCTGCAATAATTCTGTGGGGCAAGAAGAATCAATAACTGAATCTCAGAACTGACAGGGACCCATGAAGTCATCTTGTTGTTTAGTCATTTTAGTAATTTGCATTCAGACTCTTTGCAGCCCAATTTGGAGTGTTTTTTTTGGCCAAGATACTGGAGTGGTTTAACATTTCTTTCTCCAGATCATTTTATAGATGAGGAAATAAAGACAAAGAGGGTTAAGTGACTTCCTCTTGGATCACAAAGTTAGTCAATGTCTAAGGCCAGATTTGAACTCAGAAAGATGACTCCAGACTTAGCACTGTATCCATTGTGTCTCCTAACTAATCTTTGACTAACTCAATTAAGAATTCCTCATACAAAATACCCATCAAAGGGACATCATCTTCTTGCTTGAAGTAGTTGTACCTTTCTTAGGCAACTTCCACATTATATTTGGGTAGCTCTAATTCCTTAATAAGAATTTTTCCACTCATTATTCTATGTTTTTCCCTCTGGACTCAAACAGTCCAATGCCTCTTGTAAGTGACAGTCTTTTATATATTTAAGGTAGGTATGATGATGTCTCCCTTTAAAACTTCTTTATATCAACATATCCTTCAATAAATTCACATGACCATGATTATTAGACCCTTCTGGTTCATCAATTTCCTTTCTCTAATGGTCTCCAGAACAATTTGTCAATTGCGCTCTGGTATGAGTACAATGAAATTATTCTTTCCCTGGTTCTCAACATGCCTCTCTTTATTTGGTCTAAGATTTCAATAGCTTATTATTTGCAGAGTCAAAATCTCAGAGACAGTAAGTGATATGGCATAGAGTTTGTAAATGTGAGAGTCAATACTCAAACATGGATATTTTGACACTCATATGTGGGGTGCTTTTTGAATTGCACTCTTAGACCTATACATCTAACTCACTCTTAAACTAACCTCTATCTAATTGAGGCAAGAGTTTCTTACCTGGACATCATAAGGTGGAAAAGCTTTCCCCATGGAACCTGCCTTGATTTTCATGCCTTTTTGATTGGCACATATCAAAACCTGAAGAGAAATTAATGTCAAATAATAGTGATTGCCACATATGGTAAGTTCTGTTGTTAGTGGAGATTGATGGTAACACTGATATATTTGGATATATTTTGTCAATCTTGTGGGTAAAGGATGCCTACATCTCTCCATTTGAGGTAGTCTACCTCACTTTTTGAGCCTCTCTACTCTTGTAGTAACCCTCTTCACTCTTTCTCTTACCCAGTGTCTTTTTGAAACCCCAGGTCTTTCATGTCTATAAAGTCAAACTATTTGATAAATTTATTCATGCTAGGGAAACTTGCTAGAGAGATATAATATGTTACTCTTTCAATGGCATTTTACATTTTAAAATAGGAGAGAGTAATGCTTAACCCCAACAAATAAATTTCTAATGCAAGAATTTCAGATATACTGACATTGTTCTCAAGGAGATACTTGATAAGGACCATTGACACATAATGATAGATAGTATTTCCATAAGTCACTTATTTGATGCCAAGAACATGAGCTCAGAAAACAAATTTCCTGTGCCAGTTACCCTAATCCATACAGAAGTCTTTATTTATGCAATTTACCCTAGGAAACAAAAATCTGGGTAGAAGCACTATTCAGTTCTCTTCTACTACAAACATTAACTAGAGCTAAATATTTGGTTGTGACATGTGCATTGCATAGGAATTAGAAGTATTTTTGTATTCAATTTTTATTATATGGTCTCACCAAGGTTCTGTTGTCAGGGAAAAAGTAGTATAATAAACATAGAAGGCAAATACTTTCGAGGCATAGGCTCTTGTGTATTTTGTATCTTACACAGTTCTGGAATAGTTTTGGATATAGAGTTGACATCAATAAATATTTGTGGATATATTAGCAAAAAATAACTGGAGAATGAGCTGATGTTAAATTGTGTAACCCCAAGAAATGGATTTCTAATGCCAGAATTTCAGATATATTGACATTGTTCTTAAGGAGATACTTGATAAGGACTGTTGACACATTGAGTCAAGTCACTTCTTCATCAAATAATATTCATTAATGCAAAAAGTATTTGTTAAGTGCCTACAATGTGCCAGTCACTGGGAGTTCAGGGAAGGGAATAGTTTGAGAAGACCTGATGGACGATGGTATGGATGTGCCAGATTTGGATTGGTGGAATGGGGAGGAAAGGCATTTCAAATGAAAACAACATGAGAAAACAAATTTAGGAAAAGTATGGCAATTGGAAATTAGTGTCATGTTGGAAAGTAATAGATCAGAATTATCAGTAAAATGTGACCAAGTTATGATGATCTTTGAAAATGAGAGTTTAGATTTAATTTGGGTGAATAATATAGAACTATTTTTGCTTCTTGAACAGGAAAGTATCATAATGAAAGCTGTGATTTGGGAAGATTAGTCTGATATTAGTATGCAGGATGAATTGGAGCAGATGGGAATAGGGACAATGGAACCAGAAAGACTAAGACACTAGTAGAAGGAGGACTGGAGCAATAATCTCAGCATGAGGTGATGAAGACTCTGAGCAGGTGAGTGTGAGTGAGTGGGAAAATGAAAGACTAAATGAGAGATTAAATGAGAGACTTTTCAAAGGAAGAAACAAGATTTGATGATATATTGGATATAGGAGATGGAGGGCAATGGAGCTAAAGATAGTGTGAAAGTTTCCATTCTAGGAATCTGGATGAATAGTAGCATTACTGATAGAAACAGAATAGTTGAAAAAGGGTGAAGATTAGGTTTAGGATTAATACTATCTGGAAGTAGGCTATTATGAAGATCAATTAATGGAATATTTTTTTTCTTTTAAAGATATTATTTATTTTGGGCTTTATAATTTTTTCCCCAATCTTGCCTTCCCACACCTACCATCCAAAGAAGGCAATTTGCCAGTCTTTACATTGTTTTCATGGTATACATTGATCCAAATTGAATGTGATGAGAGAAATTATATCTGTAAGTATAATAGATAGCAAGATCATATAATAAGATATGATTTTTTTTTCTAAATTAAAGGTAATAGTCTTTAGTCTTTGTTCAAACTCCACAGTTCTTTCTCTGGATACAGATGGCATATCGTAGATAGCCCCAAATTGTCCTTGATTGTTGCACTGATGGAATTAACAAGTCCATCAAGGTTGATCATCAGCCCCATGTTGCGGTTAGGGTGTATAATGTTTTTCTGGTTCTGTTCATTTCGTTCAGCATCAGTTCATTCAAATCCCTTCAGGCTTCCCTGAATTCCCATCCCTCCTGGTTTCTAATAGAACAATAGTGTTCCATGACATACATATACCACAGTTGATTAAGCCATTCCCCAATTGAAGGACATTTACTTGATTTCCAATTCTTTGCCACCACAAACAGGGCTGCTATGAATATTTTTGTACAAGTGATTTTTTTACCCTTTTTCATCATCTCTTCAGGGTATAGACCCAGTAGTGGTATTGCTGGATCAAAGATTATACAATTTATTGTTGCCCTTTGAGCATAATTCCAAATTGCTCTCCAGAAAGGTTGGATGAGTTCACATCTCCACCAAAAATGTATTAGTATCCCAGTTTTCCCACATCCCTTCCAACATTGATCATTGTACTTTCTGGTCATGTTGACAGTCTGAAAGGTGTGAGGTAGTACCTCAGAGATGCTTCAGTTTGCATTTCTCTAATAATTAATTATTTAGAGCAATTTTTCATATGACTATGGATCGCTTTGATTTCCTCATCTGTAAATTGACTTTGCATATCCTTTCACCATTTGTCAATTGGGGAATGGCTTCTTTTCTGAAAATTTGACTCAGTTCTCTGTATATTTTAGAAATGAGTCCTTTGTCAGACACTAGTTGTAAAGATTGTTTCCCAGTTTACTACATTTCTTTTGATCTTTGTTACAGTGGTTTTGTTTGTGCAATTTTAATTTAATATAATCAAAATCAGCTAGTTTGTTTTTAATGATGTTCTCCATCTCTTCCTTGGTCAAAAACTGCTTCCCTTTCCATAGATCTGACACATAAAGTACTCCTTGATCTTCTAGTTTACTTATAATATTGTTTTTTATGTCTAAATCCTGTATCCAATTTGATCTTATCATGGTATAGGGTGTGAGGTGCTGGTCTAATCTAAATTTCTTCCATACTAACTTCCAATTTTCCCAGCAGTTTTTATCAAAGAGAGTTTTTATCCCAATAGCTGGACTCTTTGGGTTTATGAAACAGCAGATTACTATAATCATTTCCTGCTATTGTACCTAGTCTATTCCACTGGTCCACCAATGTATTTTTTAGCCAATAGCAGACAATTTTGATGACTGATGTTTTATAATATAATTTTAGATCTGGAAGGGTTAAGCCACCTTCTTTTGCACTTTTTTTCACTGAATCCCTGTAAATTCTTTGACTTTTTATTTCTCCATATGAATTTACTTACAACTTTTTCTAACTAGTTAAAGTAATTTTTTGGAATTTTGACTGGCAGGGCACTAAATAGGTAATTTAGTTTTGGTAGAATTGTCATTTTTATTATATTAGCTCGATCTGTGTATGAACAGTTGATGTTTGCTTAGTTGTTTAAATCTGATTTTATTTGTGTAAGAAGTGTTTTGTAATTGTTTTCAAAAAGTTTCTGAGTCTGCCTTGGCAAATAGACTCCCACATATTTTATATTGTCTAAGGATACTTTGAATGGGATTTCTCTTTCTATCTCTTTCTGCTATATCTTGCTAGTTATCTATAGAAAAGTTGAGAATTTATGAGGGTTTATTTTATATCCTGTGACTTTGCTAAAGTTGCTAATTGTTTCCAGTAGTTTTTTTAGATGATTTTTTTGAGATTCTCTAGGTATACTATCATGTCATCTGCAGAGAGTGAGAATTTTGTCTCTTCCTTCCCAATTCTAATTCCTTCAATTTCTTTTTCTTCTCTAACTGCTGAAGCTAACATTTCTAATATGATATTGAATAGTAGTGATGATAATGGGCATCCTTGTTTCACCCCTGATCTTACTGGGAATGCCTCTAGCCTCTCCCCATTGAATATGATGTTGATGGTTTCAGATAGGTACTGCTTATCATTCCTTAGAATGATAAGTCCATTTATTCCTACACTCTCTAGTGTTTTTAGTAGGAATGAGTGCTGTATTTTGTAAGATCTTCCTAATAAGGAATGCCTCTTGAATATAGTGTTTGTTGATGGTTTCAGATAGATACTGTTTATTATTCTAAGGAACAGTTCATTTATTCCTATACTCTCTAAGTGTTTTTAGTAGGAATGGGTGCTGTATTTTGTCAAAAGCTTTTCTCAGCATCTATTGATATAATCATATGATTTCTCATAGGTTTACTATTGATATAATTAATTATATTAACAGTTTTCCTAATATTGAACCAACCCTACATTCCTGGGAAAAATCCTACTTGATTGTAATGTATTATCCTAGTGATAATTTGTTGTAATTTTTTTTGCTAAGATTTTATTTAAGATTTTTTGCATCTATATTCATCAGGGATATAGGTCTATAGTTTTCTTTCTCTTCTTTAACTCTTCCTAGTTTAGGTATCAGCACTATATTGGTCATAGAAAGAGTTAGGCAGAGTTCCTTCTTCACCTATTTTTCCAAAGAGTTTATATAGATTGGAATCAATGGTCCCTTAAATGTTTGCTAGAATTCACTTGTGAATCCATCAGGCCCTGGAGATTTTTTTTCTTAGGGAGTTCAAGATGGCTTGTTGAATATCTTTTTCTGAGACAGGGTTGTTTAGCTATTTAATCTCCTCTTCATTTAACATGGGCAACTTATATTTTTGTAAATATTTGTCCATTTTATTTAGATTGTCAAATGTATTGGCATAGAGCTGGGCAAAATAATTCTGAATTATTACTTTAATTTCCCCCTCATTGGTGAGGAGTTCACCTTTTTCATTTATGATACTAGCAATTTGGTTTTCTTTCTTTTTTTAATCAAATTAAGCAGAAGTTTATCAATTTTATTGATTTTTTTCATAAAACCAACTGTTTTATTTATTAATTCAATATTTTTTCTTTCAATTTTATTAATTTTTCCTTTAATTTTTTAGAATTTCTAATTTGGTATTTAATTGGGGGTTTTAATTTTTTCTTTCTCTAATTTTTTAAGTTGCATATTTAGTTCACTGATTTCCTCTTTCTCTAATTTATTCATGTAAGCATTTAAAGACATAGTGTATCCCCTGACAGCCACTTTGAGTGAATCCCATAGGTTTTGTTATGTTGTTTCATTGTTGTTATCTAGCATGAATTAATGGAATCTTAATGGTGAAATTTTAGGGTTCATTGAAGAGATGGAAAAAAGTATTAGGGGCTCAAGATACCACAATGTAAGTCCAGAACTGATCAGATCCATTAGTGCTCAGAACTGGAAGGGTGGAAAAATTCTAGGATCTAGAAACGATTGTTCAGAATGTGAGGGAGCCAATGGGACAATTCTCATTGGAGGTTCAAGGATTCAGTAGCAACTTACCGTTTCAGACTGACCATAGCCTTCATGCAACTCCAGACCTGTCTGACTCTTCCATTTTTTTCTCACATCAGGATTGAGGATCTCTCCTCCTGTTACACAGTGCCTCAAGCTCTTAAATTTGTACCTTTGTTGCGGAAGAAAAGAAGATGACTCTAGTTAGGGATTTAGCATGGGATGCATGCTATCCATGGTGATTAACATTGGGATCCTGCTCACACTTCAAAAGATGTAGTCCTCTGAGTTGCTGACCTTTAATGACTCTTGATTTTTATAACTTATGAGCTTGCTACCTATGGAGTAGATCAAGACAACTATTACTTAAGGAGATAAATAGCTTTATGAATAATAAAAAACCAGCAGATAATATTAAAAAAAACCCCAAACCTACTTTTTGAATGTGGGTTAGCTAGGTTGTATGGTGGATAGGGTGATGACTCTGGAATCAAGAAGAATTGAATTCAAATTCAGACCCAGATAGTTATTTACTGTGTGACCTTGGGAAAGTCACTTAATCCTCTGCTCCAATTCCTCATTTGTAAAATGAGCTGGAGAAGGAAATAGCAAACTACTCTAGTATCTTAGGGATCACAGAGAGTCAAACATGACTGAACAAACATAGCACAACCACATTTTAAAAATAATGAACAATGAATAATAAAATGACCATTTAATTCAATGTGTATCTTGCCAGGAATGACTTCTGTAGCTTACTAATTTGAGACTTGGACAAGTCACATGCTAGACCTCAATTTCCTTACCTATAAAATGAAGGGGATATACTGAACATTTTCTATGTTCTTGATCTACAATCCTTTCTAGGATATTTCTATGATTCTCATCATGAGATCCAATGAATGGCTACCCAGCTTCTTTGGAGAGGGACCCTTTACCTTCAGGGACAGAGTCCAACTCTAATGCATTGCAAGTGGAACTTAAGTCAAAACAAATGTTTGAATATATGATTTACATATAAAATGAATGAAGGAGAGATTATTTGCCTCACAGAAGACCTTATCACAAGGAACCTTTAAATAGTATACTCCTCCAGTGAATCTAAAAATTAAGATTAAATTTACACAAAATATTTTGCATGGATTCAAAGTGAAGGCTCCTTGTGTATAATTTTGTCTAATGAGGGTGTGGATCAGTGCAACCATTTCATTTCCTTTTTTTCTTAGACATTGCATGAGAAAATTATTCCAGAAGAACAGAATTCTTAGAATTATCAAGGTTTCAACAATGATGTTGCCCTTCAGAGAAGGCAACCCTTATAGGAGGTAATTCACAAAGAGCCAATTCAGAATCTACCATATGTTTGTGGAACATCATAGAAGTTACATTTGTTATAAATGGTACATAGGGAAAAGGAAGAGGCACCCCTTGAGAGATTGAGAGGGTTACAAATTTCATAAGAGACAAAAAAGGCTCCATTTCCTGCAGGCTATTTCAAGAAACCAAAGAGGAAGGACCTTCTATGTGGCTACCAGAGGAATCAATGATTTGTTTGAGGTGGTCATCCTCTATATGCCCAAATAACACTATATTAATTAATGTTGATGCTATATACAATCAATGACTGTGCCTAAAGCAGATCTTTATGGACAAAACCACATGGCGTAACTCATATGAGAATTAACTGAACCCAGAACCTTGGCCTCATTGGCACCATCAGAGTCAATGGAACCATACTAAAAAAACCCCTCAGTTTTCTCTACCAGAACTCTTTCAAATCCCTCTGAGCCACTAAAAGATGGACACACTGCAGTTCAGCTTTATAAGAAAACTGGGGTTCATATATTCAGGGTGTCCTGAGTAGTGCTTGGTCCATTTTCAGTCTCAGTCTCTCTCTCTCTCTCTCTCTCTCTCTATCTCGTATAAGTAAATATGAAATGGAAAAAAAGGTACCTGGTCAAGTCATGTTGTACAAGCATCTGGAACATGGTTGGAACACAACAGAAGGTGGTGATTGGCATTTGGCAGAGTGTCTAAATAGGAAGAAAATGCTGAACAGTCACCAAATCTTGGGTCCAAAGGAATAATTGGTTAGGTTATCTTTAGCAGGGTGCCAGGGACAAGGATAATTGAGGTGGGTCCCATCTCTATATACAACCTATGTGGATACCAACTATCTATCAAAACCTTCTCTGGATTGCTGAACAACGAACAATGTAATTGACTTTTGTTTTCCCATCCTTTTTGAAGAGAGGTATTAGGGATGATGGAAGACATTTGGGGAAGGAAAGAGGACCTGAGGAAACTTTAATCCTGGATAATTGAGAGTCATCATTTGGAGTTTTGATGATTTCTGATAAATATTGAAGCTAAAATTTTCTTGTTGGAAATGTCTTTCATGGGAAGGTCCAGAACCTTGGTCTGGAATATCCAATACCTGTGTTTTAGCTCCATTTCTTTCTAACTTTCTTGTAACTTTGGCAGGTCACTTTCACCCTCTAGGCCTCAGTTTTCTTTTCTTTTGCTTTAGGGTAACATGCATTTATTGATATTTCTCTAAGTAGAGGATTGCATAGATACATGAGTGGGGATCTAGTTAGAGAGCCACTTCTCCAGACTCAGTTTTCTTATGTTCAAAATGATTGGGTTGACCTAGATCTCTAAAGACTAAAATACTTTACAGTAAGCTTCAGACCCAGGACCCTATTTTTCTACACAATTCTCAGATCCTACATTGCTTTACAAGTAGGAGGAGCTTAATAAAATACTTGCTGAAGTGAATTAACTTGAATTACTCATTTTGGATTGTGGAATGACAGAGAATTAAGCTCAGCAAGAAAAACAGATATACATTGTTATATCTTGATTCCATTCTTCCAGTACATGGTTTGCTTTCTACCCATCTAGTAATTCAATTCAATAAATTTTATTAAGTGTCTATTGTGCTCCAACACTGCTGTTGGTTCTGTAATTCAACACAATAAATAAAACTCAGAGATAGTTTCCAACCTCAAGGAGCTTCTACTAGAGAAAAATACAAAATATAAACACTGGGAGGGCAATGACTCTTGTCTTTCCTCTTTGTGTATTTCTGGTGCCCAGAAAAGTGCCAAGTACATAGTAGTCTCTTAATGTTTGAGTAGATGAACTGAATTATCAACATTTTCCTTTGAACCAGAAAGTCCAGTTTTTTTTCTGTCACAGGTGGATCAAATTCTTTATGATAAGTCCATCACAAAAGCTACTTCCATAGTTTTCCACTGTTGCCATTGCTGATCGCAACTCCCTCCCTCCATACCTCCCCACTACCATATACTATTACATATTTTCTCTCACCTTTCATTCTGTCCCTCTTCTAAAATGTGCTTTAGGGTAGCTGAGTGGTCAGCAGACTGATCACCAGCCCTGGGGCCAAGAGGCCCTGAGCCCACACACCACTCCTGAGACCCAGCAACCACCCGTCCCTGTGGTCCCAGATAGGCCACCCAATCCCAGCCCCTTGTAAGAAGTAAAAAAGAAAATGTGTTATATCTGACCACTTTCCCCCATGACACACCCTCTCTTAGCCACGTCTGATGAGAGCAAAGGTTTTCCCTCATTCCTCCTCACCTTCCCCCCTTCCATATCATTGCAATAAAAAATATCTTTTATACAAAATACCTTATCCTTTTCTACCTCTCTTCTCTTATGCCCAGTACATTTCCCTTTTAGCCATTGACTCCATTTTTACAATACATCTTCAAATTCAACTCTCTCCTGTGCTTCCTCTATATAAGCTCCTTCTACCTGCTCTATTAAACTAGAAGTTTCATATGAGTATTATAAGTATCATTTTTGTATGCTGGAATACATGCAGTTCATCATCATTAAGTCACTCATATTTTACCCTTCTTCTCCACTCTCTATGCTTCAACTGAGTCCTGTATTTGAAGGTCAAACTTTCTGTTCAGCTTTGGTCAATTCAACAGGAACATTTGAAATTCCCCTGGTTCACTGAAAGTCCATCTTTTCCCCAGGAAGAGAATGTTCAGTTTTGCTGGGTAGTTGATTTACGGTTGCATTCCAATCTCTTTTGCCTTTTGGAATATTATATTCCAAGCCCTATGAGTCCTTAATGTAGTTGCTGCTAAGTCCTGTGTGATCCTTACTGCAGCTCCATGATATTTGAATTGTGTCCTTCTGGCTGCTTGTAATATTTTCTCTTTGACTTGGGAGTTCTGGAAATTGGCTATAATATTCCAGGGGGTTGGTTTTTTGGGGGATCTCTTTCTGGGGGAGATTGGTGGATTTTCTCAATTTCTCTCTGCTTTTGGGATATCTGGGCAGTTTTCCTGTAGGAATTCTTTTAAAATGAGGTCAAGGCTCTTTTCATGATGATGACTTTCAGGTATCTCATTAATTTTTAAATTATCTTTCCTGAATTTGTTTTCCAAATCAGTTGTTCTTTTAATGAGAAGTTTCACATTTTCTTGGTGTTGAAGTATTGTGTCTTGACTTCTCATAAGGTCATCAGTTTCCTTTAGCTCCATTCTACATCTGAGGGATTTGTTTTCCTCAGAGAGCTTTCTTATCTCATTTTCCATCTGGCCAATTCTGTTTTTTAAAGCATTCTTCTCCTCAATAACTTTTTGAACTATTTTATCCATTTGATCTATGCTGGTTTTTAACATGTTATTTTCTTCAGTATTTTTTTGGATCTCCTTGACTAATCTGCTGAATTCTTTTTCATGTTTTTCCTGCATCTCTCTCATTTCTTTTCCCAATTGTTCTTCTACCTCCCTTACTTGATTTTCACAATCTTTTTTTGAGCTCTGTCATGGCCTGAGCCCAACTTCCGTTTTTCTTGGAGTCTTTAGATACAGGAGCTTATAATTCTTCATCTTCTGATTGAGTATTTTGATCCTTTTTGGGATCATAGACAGCATATTTCTCAATGGTGTTCCTCTTTTTTCTCTATTTACTCATTTCCCCAGACTGTGACTGGTTTTGGGGTGCTTCCTGAGCTTTTGAGTATTATTGGGACAACCCCCCCCCCCCAACAAGGATCTCAGTGTGTGAAGCTCTGACTGCCCACCTGATCTGTGAATGACCACAAGTGCATCCTTCTGCCATGGGGCTGAGGTGGGGGAGGGGCTGAGATCAGGATCTGAATGTGGTCAGAACCCCAGAGTCCTGTTCCAGGTACAGAGGACAAACCTTGGAAGCATCCCCTACCTTCCATGGTCTGAGCACTCAGGGCTCAGTTGCCTGGAGGCTCTTGCTTGCTGGTTCCACATCTGCCTCTGTTTCCTGGATCTGGGCTCCCCAGGCCCCAATGCCACTATGCTGACCTCACTGACTGCAACAACTGCCCTGAGGGCTTGGGCTTCCTCACTTACTCTGGCAGAGGTCCCCTACTGATCCTCCAAGTTGTACCCAGTACTCTCTGGAATGTATTTCAGGAAACTGCCCCAACTGCCAGGAGCCATGGCTCCCAGGTGCCTGGGGCTGCCTCCAGGAGGCTGAAGTTTCTTTACTCTGGAGGGCCACCACTCTAACCCTGTAGAGCAGAGCCCTTCCACTATTTTTCAGGTTACTTTGGTCTGGAGAATTGTCTCACTTATCTTTCTGTGGGTTCTGTCTCTTGAAAATTTAGAGTCATAATTTTAAGATTTTTGAACTATTATGGAGAGAACACCTAGGAGAGGCTCTTCTCCAGTTGCTGTCTTGTCTCCACCCTGAAAGTCCAGTCTTAATGACATGCAGGGTTTTGCACTGAATTGAATAAAGCTTCTAGATGACATAGTTTCTTTCAAAATTATTATCACCTTAGTCCTTGCATAGATCTCTTTTCTCTCTGTTCATAAATATTCATTATTTTTCAAAATGGGATTAAAAACTTCCTTATTTTAAGAAGTCTTCCTAAAGAGGAAATTTCACACAAATGAAAATAATACACTAGCTTCTGAGTTGAGAAAAACAGAATTTTAACTTCCTCTTTGACACTTGGTGGTTTATATAACTCAGTTTCTTTATCCATACAATCTGAGGCAGTTAAGTGGTATGGTATATAGAGCTCCATTCAAAGATCCAGAAAGACCTGAATTCAAATGTGACCTTTGACATTTACTTATGGGTAATTTTTGACTGCCTCAGTTTCAACAACTATAAACTATGAACAATAATAGTGCCTCCTTTGCAGAATTGTTGTGAGGATCAAATAAGATAATATTTGTTAAAAGTTTTTGTTATATAATAGTTACTATATAAATACTTATTTTCTTCCCTTCACCTCCTCCCAAAATGGAGATGCTCGATTTCTCTATTTCACAATATTAAATGAGCTAATATGTATCAAATATTTTATAATAATGTGATCCATTTATGATTATTCCTTCACTGAATTTCTACTCTGATGTGTCACTATCATGCTGGGGTAACCTTTCATTCTCAAAAGCAGGGATCAAACTCTAGAAGGTCTAATTAAGTGCAAAGATTTCAAAAGTAGGTCAAAGATGAATGAATAAATAAGCGAATGAAGAATTAAATAAGTAGTTACTATGGATTAATCACAGGAGATAAAGTTAGAAATGAAAGAGAATTCTTATTCTCAAGCATTTTACTTTCCTGTGGAAGGAGATGATGTGTATGGAAGCTTTCAGCTGCAGATCTGATGTCAAGATCTCATGGTGGAGAGATGTGCTTTCCTAGCACCAGCTTGTCTAAGACCAGCCTAGGTTAGTGAGGCTCAGCACCTGAGGGTTCACCACCAGATGATGAAATTGTTTTTCCATCAGTACCTCATATAGCCATTTCTCACGGGAGTGGATTTGCATTCCTGAGGGTTCTTCCTATACTGATTAAATCAAGAATCCTTGAAAAATGGTCACCAATATTATAAAAGGGATTTTAAAATATATGTTGATTAGGGATCATCATAATTTACATTTACATGAACTTTGATGTTTGCAAAGTGATCTACATATATTATTTCACAATATTGAATCTCACAATAACTCTGTGAGGCAGCTACTATGTATATTATCACTATTTTATAGAAGAGCAAGCCTCTTTGATAGAATTCAAACCCAGGTTCCTTGTCCCCACAAATATTCAATATTCTATCCTCTTCTCTATTGAGATCAATGACAGTTTAAATTTACTTATGCCTTTTCCCCATATCTCCTATAGCTCAGTATGTCTGTTTACTTTCACTTTTTTTTCCTAACCATTTTCAATACATTCAACAACTAAAGTAATTTCTGTTCTTACATTCAGGATAATGTTGGTGTCAGCCTTTGGCAGTTGGTGGACAAAAAGACAGGCTCCTGTTATCCAAGTAGAGTAAAAGGTCCAAGCGGCTTTGACCCAGCCTGTGTCAGATGTATTCCAGAAGATGTCAGAATCCAATAAGTCTGTCCACTTCCTGACAACCCAAAAGAGAATGTTTGCTTTATAGAAGCAAAGTTGTAGAGACCAATCAATTCCTGGTTGTTTAGCTCTAAGCAGGGCTTGTCTTATTTCCCTCAACTGTAAAATGGGGATAATAGTAACACTCCTCAGAGTTGCCATGAATATACAATGCAATAATACTTGTAAAGTGCTTAGTGTAGTGTTTACACAGAAGGCACTTGATAAATGATTATTTCTTTCTTTCTATCTCTCAAAAAAAGAATCAGAGACTAGAGAATGTCTGGGATTACAATGAATATTTAGCAAATACTTGTAGAATAATTCTACAACTGAATGGTCCCTGGAGTGTCAGAAATGTCATATCATCAGACATCTAGAATTATGACCAATCAAACCTCACACACACACCATACTTAATACCATCTTGAGGGGGGGAAATAATTGAAACTTTAAAAGTTGATGGGCTCTGAAGTAACAGCATTTTTGAACTAGAAAGGGACTTCAAATTTTATTTAATTTATTTTTTGCCATCCCCTCCCCCAAGCTCTGCAAAAAAGAAACTAACTTGGTCAAAGTTACTGTGTAATTAGATCAGTGATTATGTTTTGGCAGAAATGCAGAATAAAAAATTGGCTAGCTTCATCCTCTTTCTCAATCTTGCTAAGCAAACCTCCTGAGGTAATATGCATGAAACCTGATAATTTTAAGGAGACCCTGACTGAGGGAGTAGAACTGTGTTCAATTGGAACTTATCTAGGATTTCTGGGGTTGGGAGGAACAATCTAGTACTGAAAGGTTCCACTGAGGATTTTCTACTTCCAACCTTATCCCTTCCTCAAGACACTATGATTGGATAGCTACATTTTTCTGATGTGACCTTTAGAGGACAGACTAATTTATTGATTATAAGTATTTCATTATTGCATATAAGCTTTACCAAAATATTGTTTTTAAATGGTGTAAGGCAATGAACTGCATTCAGATCCTGATTCAAACATTTTGTATCTGTCTGAAGTTGGATGAGTCACTTAATCTCTCTATGATGTCAAGTTTTTTCATTTGTAAAATGAGGAAATAGAGTCTCATGATCTCTCAGGTTTCTTCCAGTATAAATCTATGATCCTATGATTCTGTGACAACATTCTGGATTTTATAGCTTCAATATCTTTTCATATTCTCAGATGTTTCACTCCTTTCCCTCCATCCCGTATGAGAATAAACTCAGACTACAAATTATAGGTTTTAGGAATATCCCTGATTGTTCTGATAAAGCTATTGTACATGCAATGATGAAAGCATACTGTTGGGAAAGTAATGTATTGACCAATTTATAGCAATGCATTCTGATATTCTCAAAGAGCCAGCAGTTTGGGAATTATTTAGTAAACACTCTAATGATGACAATGACCAAGAATTAGTGACATAAGGTGGAAGTAGAAAATCCTCAGTGGAACCTTTCAGTACTCGATTGTTCCTCCCAACCCCACAAATCCTAGATAAGTTCCAATTGAACACAGTTCTACTCCCTCAGTCAGGGTCTCCTTAAAATTATCAGGTTTCATGCATATTACATTGTGACATTCTTGGGAAAAGGTGGACAGACTGGAGTAAAAAGAGCATACTGGCAAGCAGACTATCACTTGGAACAGCAGCTTCTTCAGCAGCATGGTGCAATCATAGCAGCATCCCAGGAAATATTGGATGGATGAGGACTATAAGATATGAGCCAACCTATAAGGCAGATAAGTTGTACAGTACTGTACTAGGAGTCAAGAATATTGGAATTCAAATACCAACTTGGATACCTACTAGCTATGTGACCCTGGGCAAGTTATTTATCCTCATTTCCATACTGAATATCTATCTCATTATTTTGTTGTGAAGATCAACTGAGATAACATATAGAAGGTGCTTTGCCAATCTTAAAGTGCTATGTGAATTTTTCTCCTCTTTTTTGTTCTTATTCTTGTTGGTCTTGTTGATTTTTGTTGTGGTGGTTCTTCTTTTTGTTCTTCTTCACTGCCCTTTTATTCAATATTGAAAACTATGGACCATTTCAGGGGAGTTACTCTAGCTAGAAAAAAAGGAATATTTTGAATTTTGAAAATTTTGAATTCTAATTGTTAGTTATATGCCCCAAATGTGATTCAAGAATTGTGAGGACCTAAAGCAGAAACACAGAGATATGTCTAATAATCTTGGTTGATTATTAGAATGGCATAGTGGATTTACTTATGACATTGTACACACATTAATGATGCAATGGTCTAAGACTATAACATTTGAATTTATGTGAATAGTGAATAATCGATCTAGGATAACTGTGTGAAATTCCTAAAACTATCTTCCAACATGAATAAACAGCATAGGGCATTATAGAACAATGCACAAAATCCAGTTGATGATTCCCAACCTCTTTGTGAGTAGCCATGGGTAGGGACTGCCCTTTTAAAGATGGAATATCTCAGGAAGTACTGGAAAGAATTACTGGTCAATTTGGATAGAACTTTGGAATCAGGAGCCAAGACCTAGGTTCAGATCCTCCCTCCGAAATCACTAGTTATATTACCTTGGGTAAGACATTTAATTTCTCAAAGTCTTAATTTTTTCATCTCTTAAAAGAAAAAGATAGACTAACTCTAAGATACTCCCCACCTCTAAATCTACCATTGTAAGTTTATCATGGAGTTTTGAAGTCTACATAATTTTTCTCTTATTATTGGCAATATGCATGAGAGTATGTATTATTAGTAGTATGAGAGAAGGCTAGAAAAAAAAGACCTGGAGATATATAGATTAGAGGGAAATTAAAGAAGGAGAGAGAAGGGGAGAGAAAGGGGAAGAGAAAGTTTTGAATAAGAGAAACAAAGTAGAAAAGTACAGTATGCCATTACTTCAAGATCTGGAGTTTGCCAAGATCCAGTATTGGAGTACTTGTCAATGCTGGACTTGCACAGTAGATACTATCAGATCACTATGGCTAAGGAAGATGATAAAGAAAAGATGACCTACATCTGCCCCAGAAGAACTCATGCTCCATGAAATTGATGGGGTCCCAACCATTTTTCAGTAGTCTATAGAAAAATGTAGTTGAGAGTATGAACTACCTGGAAGTTACAATGCACCTAGATGATCTCATTATAACTGGAAAGAAATTTGAGAAGAGTGAGGAAAAAGATTAAATCAAATGAAAGACACTCAAACTATCAAATGATAAGTGTCATTTGTCACATAGTATTTAAGTAGACGGCTATTGTTTATCTTTATCTTTAAAAAGATTAAGTCCATGTTAGCTGACCTTATTTAAAGATTATTTTTGTGAACCATAGACTTCTGAAATTTAGTAGCTGCTATCAGAAGTATATAAGGAACCATGATGAAATTGCTAAGTCTCTCAAAGATATCTTGTGATTATATATTTCAGAAAAATCAAAATTAGGATAGCAAAAAGCCTTGGACTGACCAGAGCTTCTGTAGATCTCTGGGACAAGAAATGAGAGCAAGCATTTAAGAATTGGTCCACATTGGTCCGCTACCACATGCATAAAAAGGCTTCAGTGATATTCTCTTGCCATCTTTTCTTGTGAGACTCATTATTCTTTCTTTTTGTAAGGCAAACGGTGTTAAGTGGCTTGCCCAAGGCCACACAGCTAGGTAATTATTAAGTGTCTGAGACCAGATTTGAACCCAGGTACTCCTGACTCCAGGGCCGGTGCTTTACCCACTACGCCACCTAGCCATCCCTGAGCCTCTATATTCTTATGAGGTCCAAATGGTAGGGATGGATCATCAGGGTGTCCAAGGACTGGCCCCAGTCTATAATATTCTGGTAGTACCCTGAACAGACTGGAATTGGTTTATGCAGATCAAAATATGATCTTTGGGTGACATACAGATGCTACCTCAGAGAAATAAATTGGTCAATATATTACTTTCCCAACAGTATTTCATGGCTCATGGCCACCAAAAGTCTTTTGCATTTGCCATTAAAAGATGTACTGGCAGTGACATTGATTATTTAATAAAAAAAAAAACTGATTTCTTTGAAAGGCATTCTATTATGGAACTAATTCCAAATATGTGCAATCTATTAATGTATATTTTGATCACCACAAAGCTGGATGCTTTGCTGGAGATAAATAGTGGCACTAATCATGCAATTTTTGGCCAATGAAGATTAATGTAGATAGGTGCAAATGCTGTAACCTATAGGTTCCATGTATCTGAAGCCTGAGAAGTACCCAGTCAGTCAACAAACATTGTGTTTATTGTATGCCAGCCTATGACATAGGGATCTGAATCATTATCGCTTGAAAGCAGAGCTGAAATTTTCGGTTGTTTACTAAAGATTGGGTCAGCAGTAGATGTAAGTTTAAATGGACTGGATCAATCAACTTTGTTTTGGTTGTCCTTGTGACAATGGGAAGCAAGAGCAGTTGAATAATGAAGTATAAAAAATGATCCAGATTAAGAAATGACAATGTAACCCTTGGGGATTTAAACTTCTTTCCCCAGAGAATACTCTACTATTGAAAGAATTACAGAAATTGATAAACATGAATAAGCCCCAGTTGATTCCAAGCAAGGTATGGAAAACCAGAAGACATCCCAAGCCTTCTAAATCTATGACTATAAAAGCTTGGGTAAAGAGAAAACTGAGGCTAACACAAAGCAGACTTACTGGCTCAAGATGGCAGTAGATACCTGTAGGACAAGAAAGACTAATGCTCAATCTGAACAAAGAAAACAGCCTGGGGCAGTTAGGTGAGGCAATGGATAGAGCACTGACTCTGGAGTCATGAGGACCTGAGTTCAAATCCAGCCTCAGACACTTAATAATTACCTAGCTATGTGACTTTGGGCAAGTCACTTAATCCCTTTGCCTTGCCAAAAAAGCAAAGAAAAGAAAAAAGGCTTTTTGTCTAGAAGTAGCAGTAAGTCTTAGGAGTTTGTGTTTATAGGCTATATTTCTGAAAAGATACTGGAAGAGTATGAGTTGCATCCTAGAGGTGACAGATCATTTGACCTATTGCTGACAGGGCATGGGTGATTAAAAAATGATCTTTTGCTTTCCTTAAAAACTCAACTCAAATATTACCTTCTACATTAAGGTTGTACTGATACTGCTAGAGTTTTCTCTCCTAAAACTACATTACATTCATTTTATATGTATTTATATATGTGCTGCTGCCTCCTCCCATTAGAATGTAAGATACTTTAGGGAAAATTTTTATCTTGTATTCCCAAAACTTCTGCCAAAACACATGTCCTGACCCATGGTAGTCATGACATTTAATAAGTGTTTATTGGTTGATTGATTTATAGATAGGCTAGGTTGACATAATGCCTCAGGAGGAATAGAAGATGAACAAATAAGCAAGAATAAATATATTTTTCAAAGGTTCAAAAGTTTGTAGTTCATTACCATGAGATGGGGAACAGGATGAAACTACAGAGTTTCAGTCTTACATACAGTTAAGGATGAAGGAAAGAGCAAAAGAATTTCCCCTTTTTCTTCTCTGGTAAGGATAAAGTATGTTTTTTCTTAGAAATGATTGCAGATAGCTATTTGAATGAGAGAAAATAGTCATGGGGGAGGGGAAATGATGTGGGGAAATAACGAATGAACAAATGAAAAGCATTTATTAAGTGCTTACTATGTGCCAAGAAGGCACCTCCCCAAAATATGCATGTGGGTAGAAATAAAGAACAAAATAGGGCAAAAAACCATGTAATTAATGACACTTTAAGAAGAGGATTGTGGGGGCAGCTAGGTGGCACAGTGGATAGAGCACCAGCCCTGGAGTCAGGATTACCTGAGTTCAAATCTGTCCTCATATACATAATAATTACCTAGCTGTGTGGCCTTGGGCAAGCCACTTAACTCTATTGCCTGCAGAAACCTAAAAAAAAAAATAAAAGAAGGTTGTGCCTGATTATCTGTTAAATCCCTTCCTGACTTTCCATTCTATGAGTCTATTGTTTCATCAATCCTTTTGGCATAGGGAAATATGTGACCAGTAGGCAGGATGAGAATAAAGTAGCCTCCATACTACACTGACTAAACATTGTTTCCCCTGGTTCAGCAGACTGTGGCCAGGCTGCCATCAACACAAAAGCACCACTGTCATACTGGTGTCAACATCTTAGATAACTGTGACTCACACCAGTCTTCCTTTTTTGACCCTTTCATGTGAGTTTTCTCCTAGCACTATTGTCTTTCTCAGACTTGTAGGTTAATTTTTTTTTAAAAGTATTGTCATAGGGGAGGCTAGGTGGCACAATGGATAGAGCACTGGCCCTGGAGTCAGGAGTACCTAGGTTCGAGTCTGGTCTCAGACACTTAATAATTGCCTAGCTGTTTGGCCTTGGGCAAGCCACTTAACCCCGTTTGCCTTGCAAAAAAAAAAAAAAACCACCTAAAAAAAAAATAAAAGTATTGTCATAGATCTAGCATTGCAAGGGACCTCAGAAACAATCTTGTCTAACTCCCTATTTTAAAGATAAAGAAATTAATATTCAGGGATATTAAGTGATGGTTAAATGGATAGGAAGTATCAAAGATGGGATATAAATCCATGGCTTCTCACTTTGGATCCCATGGATTTTTAAAAAATTCTACCACAAAATTGTTGACCCATCACAGAACTGGTGATTTTAACTAAGCTATCACTGGGATTATTGCTTTATATATTAGCTGCCAAAATATCTTCTCATTATACCTTGCAGAGGTGGCAAAGCCCAAGCCAAAGCTGACTTGTGTGTGTTCCAGCATCTTGGGTGAACCTGTGGTACCACTGGTGAAGTAGATGACTAATGGATCTTGACTCCTACTCTTCACACAGCTGTGTTCTTCAGGTGCCACCCTTAAAAAAAAAGAATATACATGTGCATATATATATATATATGTATATGTGTGTGTGTGTGTATGTATGTATGTATTCTGCAAATTACCCTAATCTTTACCTCTACTCTCAGGTAATTTAAAACTGTTTTCTTACACAAACTTTGGGGAATTTGAACTCTGGATACTTTGTAATATAAACCCACAACAGAGCCATGTTTTCCCTTTGGATAGATGTTTCCATCCACACCAGTTTTTGTGCAAACAGGCCATATAAAGATTTCATTCCTCCTTTGAATAGAGCTGCTGTTTTCAGAAGATCTTTAATCATCCACCAATCAACAGGCTGAACTTTATCTTAAAAATGAAAAAATAACAATTAATAATCATAATTAATAATAACAATAAATAATATATTTTATATTATCCTCCCAAGATGAGATAAATTCGTTAACTCTCAGTTTTAAAACAATCTCCAAGTTTAATTTAGGCTAGAGAGGAGGCATAGTGACTCTCTGGAAAGTTATACAAAGTATTCTCCAGAAAATACTCACAATCTCTGCCCCATATCACTCAACCTTCTTTCTCTCTCCTCCCTTATATGAATACAAAGCTCTGTCCAATTTCTTTCTTTCAGAAATTTTTAGTTTTTATTGATGTTTTATTTTCATATCATCCTCATATTAAAATATGTCCCTTATTCATATTCTACCTAGCAATTCATCCCTTGTAGTAAAGAATAAAAACAGGGAAAAAAAGCAGCTGTCAAACTAACCACAACATCCATTAAATCTGATATTATATACTATGTTTCACAGTTATAACTATCACAGGGTTTAATTACTCTGTAGAAGCAAGAAATGGAAATTTACCATCTCATCTCTTTTCTGGAGCCAAATTAAGTCATTATAATTATACAATATTCAACTTTTCCTTGTATATTATTGTCTTCATGGGTATGTTGCATTCTTGGTTCTACTTACCTTATTCTGTATCAGTTCATGCAAGTCTTTGTGTACTTCTCTGAATTCTTCATAGTCATTTCTTATAGCACAGCAAAATTCCTTTATATTGCACTACAATTTGTTTTGTCATTCCCCAGTTGATAGGCACAAACTTTGATTCTAATTCTTTGCTATCACATAAAGTGGTGCTATGTATTGTTTTTGTATATTTGGGGTATTTTTAATCATAAAATATAATTTTTATTATATAAAATAACATATTATGAATTAAATATGTTAAAATATTTTGATGTATATATTTCTGTCTTTAATTTCCTTAGGGTGTATGACTAGTAGTGTGATCTTTGGATGAAAGAATCATGACTATATTTTAATACCCATTTTTTTTAAAAAAACATAATTCCAGACTGTTGAATGTTTGAACGAATTCTCAGATCTGACAACAGTGTATTTGTATGTCTGTTTTCCTCTAGCCCTTCTTTTGTAATCTTTATTAATTTTTTGGGGTGAGATGTAAAACCTTAAGGTTCTTTTGTAGAATTTTTTATTATTAGTGTTTTAGAGCAAGTCACATTATTTACTATCAAATCATTTGGGGGGAAATATTGTTGGTTTTTCTGGCAGGGAGGAGGGGAATCACCAAACTGTTTTTTTTTTTTAGGTTTTTGCAAGGCAAACGGGGTTAAGTGGCTTGCCCAAGGCCACACAGCTAGGTAATTATTAAGTATCTGAGACCGGATTTGAACCCAGTTACTCCTGACTACAGGGCGGATGCTTTATCCACTACACCACCTAGCCACCCCTCACCAAACACCTTCTTATCCTTTGACCTTTTGGGTATATGCCACAAAAGAGTCAAAGAGAGACAAAAAGATTTTTTTCTCTCTCTTTCATATATATAGATATATATGTATATGAACACTTTTTAATCATATCGAAAGACTAGAAATAAAATGGGTGTTCTTAAATTAAGGCATGATTGAACTAATAATTGTATTATATGATGGTTAAGATTTGCAAAACATTTTGCAAACATTATTTCATTTTGTTCCATTTGTCTCATTTGTCAAATAATATATGAACCTAATGAAATATTCGGAAACAATATGTGAAATAATATGAAATCTATGTACCAGTATGACACAAATGTGATTTAATTTATGAAATTTAGAAAAACATACCCTCTTTGATAAAAACTGCTGGGATAATTGGAAGTTAGTATGAAAGAAACTTAGATTAGACCAACACCTAACACCCTTTACCAAGATAAAATCCAAATGGTTACAGGCCTTAGACATAAAAAACAATACTATAAGCAAATTAGAAGGTCAAGGACTAGTTTACCTGTCAGATCTATGGAAAGGGGAGCAGTTTATGACTAAGGAAGAGTTGGAGAACATCGCCAAAAACCAATTAGATGATTTCGATTACATTAAATTAAAAATCTTTTGCACAGATAAAACCACTGTAACCAAGATCAAAAGAAATGTAGTAAATTGGGAAACAATCTTTACAACTAATGATTCTGACAAAGGACTCATTTCCAAAATATACAGAGAACTGAGTCATATTTTTAAAAGAAAAAGCTATTCTCCAATTGACAAATGGTCAAAGGATATGCAAAGGCAATTTACAGATGAGGAGATCAAAGCAATCCATAGCTATATGAAAAATTGCTCTAAATCATTAATTATTAGAGAAATGCAAATTAAAGCTTCTCTGAGGTACCACCTTACACCTTACACCTTATACCTCTGGCCAATATGACCAGAAAGGATAATGATCATTGTTGGAAAGGTTGTGGGAAATCTGGGACACTATTACACTGTTGGTGGAGATGTGAACTCATCCAAGCTTTCTGGAGAGCTATTTGGAACTATGCCCAAAGGGCAACAAAAATGTGCATACCCTTTGACCCAGGAATACCAGTACTGGGTCTATATCCTGAAGAGATGATAAAAAAGGGTAAAAAATCACTTGTACAAAAATATTTATAGCAGCCCTGTTTGTGGTGGCAAAGAATTGGAAATCAAGTAAATGTCCTTCAATTGGGGAATGGCTTAGCAAACTGTGGTATATGTATGTCATGGAACACTATTGTTCTATTAGAAACCAGGAGGGATGGGATTTCAGGGAAGCCTGGAGGGATTTGCATGAACTGATGCTGAGTGAGATGAGCAGAACCAGAAAAAACACTGTACACCCTAACAGCAACATATGAGTGATGATCAACCTTGAAGGACTTGCTCATTCCATCAGTGTAACAATTGGGAACAATTTTGGGCTGTCTGCAAAGGAGAGTGCCATCTGGATCCAGATAAGGAGATGTGGAGTTTGAACAAAGTTCAAGGACTATTCCCTTTAATTTAGGAAAAAACCAGATATCTCATTGTCTGATCTTGTTACCTCTTAGGCTTCTTGTCTCTTCTTTAAGGATATGATTTCTCTCTCATCACACTCAATTTGGATCAAGGTACAACATGGAAACAAAGTAAAGACTGACAGATTGCTTTCTGTGGAGGGGGGAGGGAAGTAAAATTGGGGGAAAATAGTAAAACTCAAATAATATCTTTAATAAAAATAAATTAAAAAAAAGAAAAACATGGGAAGTCTTTTGTGACTGTTGTAGAGTATATACAACTAGTAGAACAAAATATACAGCAGCTACAATAATGCAGATGAAAATAATGTGACTGAACCCTGACTAATTCTAAAGACTAATCTATATTTCTGAGAACAGATGAGAATTTCCTTATCTTTCTCCTTTCAGTAGGGAGGTGGATTACAGATATGGCATGTTCTATGTGCTGTCAGACAAGTCACTATTGGTTCATTTGACTTAAAGTTTTTTATTTTGTTATCAGAGAGGGTTCAGTGGGTGGGGTATAATAGTAATTAACTGTGCTATGAAAACAAGTCTAAGAAAATGGGGCCTAATACAAATTCTTGTCTCCTCTCTCCACCCTCCCACCTCCATGTACAAAATTTAATAGAAATTTGAAAACAGAACCTCTAGCACTGCTGTGTCATATCATTTCAACTAAAAAATATATTAAGTGCCTATTGTATGCAAAGTACTATGTTAGGTAGGAGGACAGAAAACCAAGAAGAAAAAGCTAGAATTGCACCCTCTGTTTGTGGAGCTTACTTCCTATTTCTTAAGACTCCTAATGTTCTTCCAATCAGAGGTAAATAAGAAAGGGCTAATTTTATACAAAGGGTTAGAGAATACCATTATTGGATATGCCAGTCTGCTCTGACCAGTAGTTTCTAACTTCCTATTTCTGAACTTTTTTTTTTTAAATCTCATTGACATTCCCTTCCTGCATTTTAGCTATTGGAGCCTTGTCTACAGCTTGCCTCTGCTGGCTAGAGGGGAGTTTAACCAATCCTGTGGTTTTACCCACCATTCCATCTACTTACCTACCCACCCTTTCTGAGTACATATAAGTCCTGTTATAATTCCCCTGTCTGAAAAGATTGTGATGTACTCCAAATTACAATTCCTTGAGCCCGAATGAAATATCTCATTATTACTTACTGACCACCCAGTTGGTCTGAGTTTTTGTTTGTTTGAGAAATGATAATTTTTTTCAATTCATGAGACTAATCATGCACTATTCTCCTGCACATTCTCAATCTCAACATACCTACCAAATAATATTTGCTGCTCCCCATCCAAGATCCATTACCCATCTCTGAGTCTATGCATAGCCCATCTGCCATGCATGAAATACTCTCCTTTCACCTCTGACTCTTAGAACCCCAGACTCCTTTCAAGGTAAAGTCAAGATTCACATCCTCCAAGAAACTTTTCCTGCAGTAGAACTTAATTTCCTTGAGGGCAGGGATACTTTTTTTTAAATCTCTGAATCCTCAGTGGATGGCATATTAATTGCAATTGAAAAATGATTATTGAATTAAATGGAATTCCAGATTATGCCCAACATATTACCACCTTCTCAGTCCTAGTGAGTTAAAATAGCCATTTCATTGAGGGAATTAGTTTTGCAAAGAAATAGTTCTGCGACCAGAAATTCTACCTACTTAAGTACAATTTCTATTCTCTGACTTTGTATCTAAAATGCAGATGGTTATGGGGAGGGGTAGTAGTTGGACTATGTGGTCTCTAAGATTCTTTCTGGTTTTAACATTCTAAGATATACAAGATAGTCTCTAGCTTGGCTTCCTTTTCTTTTTCTTTCTTTTTTTATTCCCTTCCTTCCTTCCCCCCACTTATCCTCTCCTCTTCCCCTCTCTCCTCTTTCCTCTTGATTATGTTTTCATTTGGAGGTTAGATTACTTTCCCAAAAGGATCATAACTCACTGGAATAGTTCTCTGAAGTTCAACCAGCCAGGTCGGCTACTGCCAGAGATGAGCATTTTTGTCCGGAGGGAAGGACAGTCAGCACTAATGAGGTCCACCTGAGGTGCTAAGGAGTCATTGGTAATTATGGCTTTGGCCCCAGATGCCTGCAATCGGTAGTGGATATCTTTTGCTGTTAGCTGAGAGATTCCAGGGATGATAACAATCCCTGAAAAAAATGAAAGAAGATAATAATAATTTAGATTTAGTCATCTTAATCCACAGTGAACCAAAGAGCATCATGGTATAATTCAGATGTACAGCACTGGATTTGAAGTCAAAAAATGTTTTTAAATCTCATTTTTGCAATTTACTGAGTGACAATGGTCAAATTACTTCCCCTTTTCTAAGATCCTGTTTCCCCTTCTATAAAGTGAAATAGTTGTACTAAATCACCCATAAATTCTTTTTTTTTAGTGCTAATTCCTATATTCTTAAATGTCAATTCCTAAAAGTCATTCTGGTGTTTTTTCAATCCAAATCAACACTGAGATCAAACTTCAGTAGGAACTTAATTTTTCATCTGAGGCAGCTAGGTAACATGGTGGATGGAGTACCTGACCTGGAAGTGAGAAAGATCTGAGTCCAAATCTAATTTCAGACACTTTCTAGCTATATGTTCCTGGGCAAGTCATATAATCGCTGCTTGTCCAAGCTTCCTCATCTATAAAATGGGAATAATGATCTCACCTACCTCCCCCTAGATTATTGTGAGGATCAAATAAGATAATAAAGAGCTTATAGCACAGTTGCCCATAACAAGCACTATGTAAATGTTGTAGGCAGATGATGCAGTGGATAGAAGGCCAGGCCTGGAGTCAGGAAGTCTTCCTGGGTTCAAATCTGTTCTCAGATACTTACAAGTTATTTGACCCTGGGTCACTGGCGTTAATGATTGGTAGGATCAGGAAAGAATTTATATAGAAGGTGATAAAAGTACTGGATTGTTTTACTATTTCCTTCTCCAGCTTGTTTTACAGATAAGGAAACTGAGGCAAATAGGATTAAGTGACTTTTCCAGAGTGACACAACCAGTAAATGTCTGAGGCTGGATTTGAACTCAGAAAGATGAGTTTTCCTGACTCTAACCATTATATAACCTATCTGTTCACTATGATATGTGTGTGTGTATATATATATATAGTATTTTAATTCTATTTTTTTTCTGAAAACATTACACATATAGAGCCTTTGGAATAATATTTTTATTCCTGGATACACAACATTCATGCATATATATATGGTTACACAAATACATATTTACATACACATATATACACACAATATATATCTACACATATACCTATGTACACACATATATGCATTCATGTGTCCATATCTATCTCATCTGACTGTCTGTAGGTCTATCTATCAATCTAACCATCTGTCCATCTCTCTCTCTCTCTCTCTCTCTCTCTCTCTCTCTCTCTCTCTTTTTCTCTCTCTCTGTCTATCTCTCTATCTCTTTATCTCTGTCAATTAGGCTTATCTCACTTTTGTCTTTGGATACAAAGTTACTAGCACAGTGCCTGTCATATACTAGCTCAATAAATGGTTGTTGATTGATCAATTGATCTCAACCGGATCATAACTTCTACCTTTATTCATAGTTCTTGAAGGTAAAATAAATAAGTAAAACAAGTTAAGTAAATAAGTTAAATAAGGAAGCAAGTAAATAAATAAATAAATAAATTTTAAATAAGTAAAAATAAATAAGTAAAAAAAGTTAAGACAGAAAACTCTCTGAACTAAGGCTGATTTTTGGAGAATGACCATATCTAGGGTTATTGACTATAGACCTCTATCTGAAACTTTTTCATTTTGATAGAACTTACAAGAACTCATGTTTGGACTGTCAGAGTCTTCAGAAACATTTTGGTTCTAAATTAGGATGTGTGCCCAGATCAGATATGATAACAATGAATCTAAGAAAGTCTCTGATTTTTTAGGATTTTGGGGTGGCAGCCCAGTGAACTAGCTATTATGGAGGATATTGATAAGCTTGTGCACTGTGAGTTTGGGAGGAATATCTGCTCCACAAAAAAGGAACCAAGGAAACAGAGCTATGAAGGTTTATAAATAAAAACTCTGGTTTGTACTTTATTCTCCTCACTCTCAGTAATAAGATGAACCTCACTGACCTAACAAGAAGGAAGCCTTCACTTTCTTAGAGATTCCCTGCCAACACAGAATAATATGATAAGATTAGCTACAGAGAAAATATTATTTCCCTGGAGCAAACCAGTTTTTTGGTACCTTTGAGACCCCAAAGTAAATACATATTCTCTATTTCCATTCTGTTACAGAATGCTTCTGATTGTCTATGTACTCTAAAAAAAAAGTAAAATACTATAAAAGTCAATCTGTACTCCTAGCTGAAGCCACTAATTAGCATACTAATAGATTCCTTTTAATCTAGCTGCTTCCTTTAAGTCCTGCAGATCTCATGGTGGATGAAATTCTCCTTAGACTCTTATGGAATCCATGAAAAATTCCATGACAATATGGTGGTAGGAGTAGAGTGGGATGACTAGGACTCAACAGAAAAATAACTGAAATTATCACACCCTAGACAACTAGCGTGTGTACAAGATAAGATTTTTACACAACTGTACTCACTGGTGTACTTTCTGACTTCAAATGAGTTATGAGTCGTTTTCCCTTTAATTTTGTGAGAAATACAAATTGAAACCATAGTTTACTATTGACAATATACTACTCAAACTCCATCTATCTCTTTTGACAATGCATAAGGAAACTCTAGAAATATGCATCTCTATTGAGAATCTGAGTTTTTGCCATTCTTTGAATTAAGCAAGGATTTCTCTAGCAATGCATTTATATTTCATGTACATATGAGGTATGTATCTTATGTTTATATTTCTTTCCTGTGGAAAAAGAAATTTATGATTTCCCTCCCTCCTCCTTCCCATGTACATAAAATTTGCCTCCTTTTTCTTCTTATCCTCCCTGCTGGGGATATAGTAAACTTGCTGAAGATTTGGCCAGAACATCCAAAGAAGTGCCAATAACTGTCAAAAGAAAGACAATTAGCTTCAAAGTTCTTTTAGGAGTAGTGGGTGGGAAGTTAGATCTAACTTAGCAGTTGAATTGGCTCTGTCAGTTTCCTGTTCGGCAAAATGTGAATAGTATAACTTAATCTTTCTTGCAGAAATATCAGATATATTGAAAATTAAGGGGTTGATACATTTTAGTTATTTTATTCAAGCCTTCAGAGACTGGTGTCAGAATCCTCTCTCAGGCAATTCTTCAAGTGCAATCTACTATAAACCATTTGCTTCTGTCCCCATTCTGAAAATTTTCTTCCCCTCCCATCTTGTTTGAGAAAGTAACCAAGTTACCTCTTTGACTTTCTGTTCTTGAGTTGGAAAGGAAATTTTGGCCATAAAGTGATATTGATGTCTAGAGAATTTTTCTACAACACTGAGAGATTTCAGTGTCCTTTGGGTTAAAATAATTTCATGTAGTATACTTCAGGTAGCTCACATAAAAGGAAAACAATTAGTATTTGTGGAATGATTAATTTTAAACTGTCATGTCAGATGAACCTAATATAGCATTAAATATTAGCCAGGATATTTTATACTATATTCCTTGTTCTTGTTAGTGGAAATCTATATAGCCAGATAAATGGTTGTAGGAACCATGAAGGAATTGTAGGTCACTGTTTAGAGAACTGGAGCCATTGGAAAATATATATGTATATATGTATATATATATATATATATATGTATATAATTTTTAATTTCTGAATTTAAAGGTGAAAACTCTCTTCTACTTTGGAAAAGATTAAAAATAATACTCAGACATATAGCTATTTGTCTGTCTCTTTCTGTCTGCCTGTCTTTTTGTATGTCTATCCATCTGTTCATTCACTCAAGTGTGCAGTGGACAGAGCATGGTATCTAGAGTCAGGAAAATCTGAGTTCATATTTAACCTCAGACATTTACTGTGTGACCCTGGGTAAGTCACTTAACCTCAATGTATTTCAGTTCTTTGAACTGTAGCATGAGGATAGTAATAGTGCACAGAGTTGTGAGCTTTGTGAGAAAAATTGTCTAAGGATACATACAATAAATGATGCAAGGATATGGAAAAACTGGTTTGTTACATTCAGAATTTATGTATAACTAAAGAAAATCAGTGAACTTAGTTCATAACTTGCAGCAGCCATATGTAGGATAAGCAGGATGAGTGCAATGGAATTTCAAAGAGCAAATAAGGGTAGATAGTGACTTACAGACCAAAGGACAGATGGCAGAAAAAGAAGATCTGTAGCAAGTAAAACAGGAAACTTAGCTGGTTGACACTGTAGCTACCACAGACTTCTCAAACTTGAATTTGTAGCCATGTAGATCAGGAACTAACACCAGAGCTATTATTGATGTCTCAGCTTGACTTTGCAGACTCTATCTAGTTATGACTTGCTCATTTTAAGAAAATGGCAGTAAAAAAAGTTAAGTCAGATATTCTTATAACAGATCAAAGGAGATATAATATTTGCAAAGTACTCAGCACAGTGCTTGAAATATATATGTATGTATATATATATATATATGTATGTATATAACCAGTTAATAAATGCCTCTCTCTCTCTCTCTCCATCCACCCATGTGATACTAAATATGAAGTTGTTTTCTCCTTTCTTTTTCCTCCCTCCCTCCCTCCCTCCCTCCCTCCTCCCTCCCTCCCTCCTTCCCTCCCTCCTTCCCTCCTTCCTTCCTTCCTTCCTTCCTTCCTTCCTTCCTTCCTTCCTTCCTTCCTTCCTTCCTTCCTTCCTTCCTTCCTTCCTTCCTTCCTTCCTTCCTTCCTTCCTTCCTATTTCACCCAGAAATCTGAACTATACAGGAACTAAAGTCCAGACAGGTTAAGTTTCTTGTCCAAGGCAAACAGGAATTTCATGGCAGGACCAAGACCAGAACTCCTGAAATTCTGCTCTTCTGATATATTGGATTTTAAGGGGTTTTTTTAATTTAGTATTGAAAACTGGATGTAATTTTTTAAAACTGATTATTCATTCCATCTCTTATTTTCTAGTTTTTTCATTTCATTATAAGAACTGAAAATGAAGTCAAGATCCTGAATCTTCTAGTTGCCTGTGATGTGGCATTAGGTAAAAAAATATTACCTCTTTTTGCCTCAGTTCCTTATTAGCAAATTAAGAGTAAGAATGCCCATCCTATCTACATAAATGATAAGGTATATATACCTACTTAGAAAAACACACAGAAGGGACAGCTAGGTGGGGCAGTGGATGGAGCATTTGACAGAGCATTGGACCTGGAGTCAGGAAGACTTGAGTTCAAATATGATTTCAGACACTTAATACTTACTTAGCTGTGTGACCTTGGACAAGTCACTTAACCCCATTGTTCTGTAGAAAAAGAAAAGCACACCAACTTCTTTCAGTTAACAAGTAAGGGCTGAGTCTTCATATGATTTGTTTATGACCAATGTACAAGGCTATGTGGAAGATTTTTTAGTGTCTGTAAAGCTGTGGTATAGAGTACAGACAGGGGAATGAGGATCTGGATCAAAGGTCAGATTGGGAGAAGGGATTGATTACTACTGAGGATTATATTGAATACTGGTTTGTATGATGACCTCCCCCCCAAGTCTCTCACCTTCCTAAAAGAAGACCAGGGAAAGCTCAAAGTCCTCTGAGTCAGAGAAAAATGAGCAGTAATAGCCTTTACAACTGTGAAAAGTTTGAGTATCAACCAGCCTCCAAATGACCAGGAATCTTCTCTTTGCACACCCTAACTCCATCCTGGATGAATCAGTGCTAATCCCCAGGTCCAGTCACTTCATTCCCTTCCCACAGTACCTGGCCCTATAAAGTCCTCCAGGTTTTTATAGTTTGTAGTGGGGGTTCTCCATTTGTTCTCAGACTCCAATAAGGTATCCTCCTCCATCAATTAGCTTGCCTTGTGTCTCTCCTCTCTGATTTCTTAATATCTCTATCTAATAAAGTCAACTCTACTTTCTTGTTGTGAGTTCTCTAATTCCTTGCACTAGACTTCTGAACTTTCCCAAGTCTATATTAACATGGCAGGACTGCGTGGTTAATATGTTGATTTATTTTTCTTCACCTTATTTATTGTTAAAAAGGTAGGTTCTTTTGGGAGGAGAGAGAAATATTGGGAAGAGGTAATGAATTGAAAAAAGAAAAGGACATCAATCTCAAGAAAATTTATATGTATATATATATATATATATACATATATATATATATATATTTAATTGGATTGGAAGGAAGAGGATTAGTAATAAGAACCATATTGGTATGAGTAATGATCCCAGTAGTAACTTTACCATCTTCCTAAAAAGAAGAAGCCCAGGGAAAGCTCAAATCTCATTTACTTAGAGTAAGATTTTATTCTATTATTTATCAATATTAATTCCAAATTATATCTATATTTATGTGCTACATGCATTTTAATATATACATATATACATGTATGTATACATATACACATATATACTTCCTCATTCTCTAGAAAGTCTTAGCAATTGCTCAGTATAGAATGAGAGCAATAAATTATTCCTCCCACTCTAAACACATTCTACTTCCCCCTCCTAACTCCCAACTTGATCTGTACTTAGAGTGAGTAGTGCTGTCATCTGCCATGTCAGAGGGAAGCATTCACTAACCTGTTCTCATACAAGCCACGGTCACCAACCAATATTCAGGTATTCTGGGGAGAATTACCAACAATCGATCCCCTGGTCGCAGGTTGCATACTCTGGACAAAACATTGGCTGCCTTCCTGGATTTGATCCCCAGTTCTTCATAATTCCATTTTACCTCATCTCCCTGACCATCGACCCACCAGAAAGCAGGATTTGGGGATCTTTTTCCAGCCTAGGAAATGACAAGAGGTGGAAAGATAATAGCATTTATGAGCCAAAGGTAGTCTTCAAGCTTATGGAATCAGGTTTTAGTTGGGAGCCCTATATAAAACTTTACCAAAGGGGTTTGGGGTCTGCTATGCAACTAACCAATAGAAATGCCCTCATAATGCACTATAGGTTTGAGGAGTTGTTTTATGGGGCCCCAGACACTGTAGGAGTTACTTGGATGATCATTATGCCTCTGTCTAAGTTTTTCCTTTTATGTCCAGTAACCTGTTATTATTCCTTCTGTGGGTCTTCTTCCCCATCTTACCAGCAGATAAGTGAACTACAAGGGAAACTGACCACATCCTAAGGCCCAAAGTATGACATTAGCTAGAAATTCTATGCCTTATTGGAGGCAACTAAGGGTTGTATTCCTCTGATCCTTAAATTGTTTATCCCTCTTTCTTGAAGAAGATCATGTCATCAAAGAGTTGATGTCATGACATGCATGTGAATTGGATTTGAGTGAGGGGATGCTGTGCAAAGTCAACAGCCTCACTTTCTTCTCCAGAGTCATCTGGATTCAAGGGCCAGATATGAACCAAAACCATTGAAGATGGTCCTGGGTGTGAAGCAATCAGTGTTAAATGACTTGCTCAGATTCACACAGCTGGTATGTGTCAAGTGTTGGAGGCTTAATTTGAACTCAGGTCTTCTTGACTATAGAGCCAGTCAGTTCTCTATCCATTGCACTATAGATCAAACCCATGAGTAGAAAATTAACTTTCTTACTCTCCCCTTCCCACACAACTCAATATTAACTAAACAAAATTAATCAAACTTCCAGTCTCTTATTAATCATCTGTCAGGTTGATTTTTCTAAAGCATGAATTTGACCATATCATTCCAAAATTCAGTGAATGAATTACATTGCTTGAGAAAACTGCCCTTGCCTGGAATTTTCTTCATCATATCATTGAACCTCATTGTTAGAGAAGAAAGAGTCAGTTTTTCTACTAAGTCTTATCTAAATGGTAAGTTTTCATTGCCATTGTACAAATCTTGAACATTAAATAAGATCCATGATTTTGATGCTTTGAAAGTCAAGGACAATTTCTCTTTTTAGCCCCTACTATCTGAACAGCTCGAGGTGGCAAAAAATTGATCTTCTCAATACAGGGACCAATTGTTTTCCTTCTACAATAGGGCTCAGAATCTAAGGCATACACCTTTACAGTGATGTCTGTCAACCCCACCACCCAATCCTCCAGCTTCACCTTTTCCATCTGACTCCATATGTCTAGTACATCACTGGCAAAATTAAAGTACTCTGGTATCTCCTGTTTTCCTTGATGAATGGCTTCAAAGTCAGCAAAGATCTTCTGAGAGCTGGATAGACCTGTGCTTATACTGCGAAGAGGTCTACAGAAGACTTGGGACCCCCACAATGGCTGGAAAAGCAGATGAGATAACCTTAGCCTCATATTTCCACAGACTTGTCTTGACAGGCAATGGAGGAAATGTGGAAACTTTGTACCTAATGACAACAAAAGGAGGCAAAGTTAAATCATTACATGTAAGGATACATGTAATGGATAGAGCACTAGGTTTGGAGTGAAGAAAATCTGGGTTCAAATGTTGTCCCATTTGTCATCCTCAATGTATGACACTAGGGGAATCATGAACTTCATTTTCTTCATTTATCAAATGGGATAATAATAAGAGCATCTAACATGCAGAGTGAATGTGAGAAACAAATAAGTATTTTGCAAACCTTAAAGAACCATTATAAATGCTAACTTTTATGATCATCCAGTCAAGAAATGATACTTCTCTTATGGTGACTGGTGATTGAATTTACCCACAATTGTATATGTAACATATTTGTAAGTGTTGAGAACTTTGGATTAATATTTACTGTGGAATGTGGAAGGAGGAGGAGCAGATCACCAAAGAGGAGATTTTTTTGACATGACTATTAAAATTATTGACATAGAAAATTTATTGAAGAGGCCAGGAGGGAAATTCAGGGTGCAATGGAAGAAGTGTAGGTGACATTGATTACAAGTAATAGGAGTTTTCTTTGGCACTTTTTCCTACAATTCTGTGATTGTGGGAATGAACTGACAGAGGATTCTATTACACTGATATCACTAGGCATTTGAAGGAGGGGGAGAAACCAACAGCAAGAGAGAGAACAAGTATATTTTTAATCCATTAGTATAATTTGGTAAGTTTTTCTCATCACTTTTGCCACATCTTTTCCTTCCATTTTACCGGAGGGCCTTGAGGAAAATTTCCTTTTTCTCCTCAAATCTAAACTCTACATCTCGTCAATTGTATCCCTCATTTCTCTAATCCTTTGCTCTCATCTTGAAGATGCAGCCTTTCTCTTTGTAAACTCTAGTCCTTCTGCTTTTGCTCTGGCAAATTACACCTTCATTCATCCCCTATTTTCTCCTAATTTTCTAACTCACCTTATCCTCTCATCTCTTCCTTACTACTATTAAACATGCTCAGTTCTCTTCCATTGTTTTTTAGGGGTGGGGTTTGCGAGGTAAATGGGGTCAAGTGGTTTTCCCAAGGCCACACAATTAGGTAATTATTAAGTGTCAGAGGTCGAATTTGAACTCAGGTACTCCTGACTCCAGGGCTGGTGCTCTATCCACTCTACCACCTAGCCACCCCTCTCTTCCATTCTTAAGAGAAAACTTCAGCAGACCCTTTCATCACCTCAAGCTACTGTCCTATGTTGTTTCTCATTTTCACAAACTTTTTGAAAAAAAACTATATTCTTTTCCTGGTTTTTTTTTATATTCATTTTTTGACCCCTTGCAAACTGGCTTCTAACCTCATTAATTACCTGAAACAAAAGACTCCCTAAGAATACAAGTGATCGACTACCAAATCTGATGGTCTTTTCTCATGATTTATTTCCCTTGACCCCTCTACTTATTTGACAGTATTGACTGTGGTACCCAGAACTAAACACAATACTCCAGATGAGGTCTGACAAAGGCAGTGTGCAATGTAACTATTACCTCCCTATTTCTGACAGCTATGCTCTTTTTAATGCAGACCAAGATCATAGTAATTTTTCTGGCTACCATATCATACTGCTGATTCAAATTGCTTAAGTTTATTATTTGTTTATTAGGAAAAATATGAGTAAAATAAATGATTTAGCAAATGTATGATAAAAAGAGATGGTGGACTAGTTAGAAATATTTTCAAGTAAATTCATAATTTTTTGAAGACAGTCACATAGAATAGTGAGATTTTGAATCAAACAATTTGACCTCTTCCCCTTGTTGCCTCTTTTCCTAAGACAAATAATTTAATTTTTCTGGATCTGGATTTCTTCATTGTAAAACAAGAGGATTAGACTCTCAGATTGAGTCTAAGATTCCTTTCAATTCAAAAGCTTTGATTCTATGATTTTATAGAGAATAGCCACATTCTCTCACTAGACCTATAACATGCTGGGGTCAATGAGGGCCTATTCCCTGATGAAATGTGTTTTCCTTTCCCCTCTTCCATATGAGAGGATCAGGGTTCAAGAAAGGTAGGCTCCAGAAAAGCTAAATTCTATAGCTCAAACACTTGGAACAGAGTGAGGAAGAAAGTGAAAGAAGGAAATTAGTAGGAAGGAGGAGATAAAATAGGAAAAAAGGATAAAGAGGGGAGCAAGAAGAGAGAAGACTCATGTTGAGCAACAATCCAGAGCCTTATATAATGTGACCCATTTATGTCAAAGCAATTAGCTCTGATCATCAGCATATAAAATCAGTCACAATATAAATCATCTGAAAGGCAACCTCTTGGCCAGAAAAATTACACAAAAGTACACCAAGCAAGTGTCAATTCTTCATATACCGTACCTCTCAGCCAGTGAAATATGGAAGACATCCTTATTTTGATTCAAATTGGGAAGAGTTCTCAGTACTTGTTTTTGATTCCAACTCCCCAAGGTGACTGAACAAATTGACAATAATTCACCAAACAGTTTGGTGCCGGAGAACTTTGGACTTTGCCTGCAGCAGTGAGAGGAAGGAGGAGTAAAGAGATGTTCTTTTGCCAATGTCACTAGTAATATCCAGTGTGGTACCTGAACTCCTTAAGATTAAGATTTGCTGCTGAATCCAGGACTAAAGCCCAGAATGAATTTCAGGATGGAGGGAGAAAATGCTGAGGATGATAATTAAAGGGCTTAAAAAAAGTTATGTTCATGAAAGAGATCCAAAAAATTAAAACTGCCAGCACTTTTATAACCAAACTTCACAGCTCCCAGGTCAAGGAGATAATATTCTAAGCAGCAGAAAGAAGAAATTCAAATATCATGGATAATGCAAGATTTAGTAGTTTCAACATCATAGGATTTGGAACATGATATTCCAGAAGTTAAAAGATTATGAACTATTACCAAGAATCAGCTACTCAGCAAAACTGAACATACTCTTTCATGGGAAAAGATGGACAATTCAATAAAATAGGAGACTTTGATGAAATGACCAGAGTTAAACAGAAAATTTGATTTTCAATTTTGAGACTCAAATGAAGCACAGAGTTAAATAGGACAGTCAAATCATAAGGAACTTAATGATGTTGATCTGCTAATATTCCTGGATGTGAAGAAGATGGTGAAAACTCATATGAACTTTCACATTTATTAGGGAAGATAGAAGGGACATAGGTGGGAGTTGCATTTGAAGGGATGAAATAGTAAAAATATGAAGTTAATGGTAAGAGTGAAATGTACTGGAAGAAAAAGAATGGGGAAGTGAAATGAGATAAGTTATTTCACATAAAAGAGGTAAGGAAAAACTTATTCAGTGGAGTGGAAGAGGAGGGAGGAGGGGGGATGAATGAGCCTTAATCTCATAGAAATCGGATCAGAGAGGGAATAACATACACATTCAATTGGATATATTAATCTATCCTAACATAGAGGAAAGTAGAAGGGGAAAGGGATGGGGAAAATGAGGGGGTGATGGAAGGGAAATGAGATTGTAGGAGTAAGTAATCACATGCAAAACACTTTTGAGGAAAGACAGGTTGAAAGGAGAGAGAATAAATGAGGATGGGGAAAGTAGATTGGATTAAATATAGTTAGCAATAGTAACTGTGAGAAAAGAGAAATCATAAGAAAAATACAGTTAAAAAGTATGGCTATGTTGAAGAGAAATTTATTGGAACAAATTTCTCTGATAAAGACTTCATTTCTCTAACATGGAGAATTGAGTCAAATGTATAAAAAATAAATAAATGCAATTTCTCAATTAATAAAGGATCAAAAGGTATGAACAGTTTTCAGTTGAGGTTATCAATACTACATATTTTTATCATTTAACAAATGTTCTAATTCAGTATTATTGAAGAAACATGGGTTGGAACAATTCTGAGGTACTATCTTATATCTATTGGACAGAAAGAAAAAGTGGCAAATGTTGGAGAGGATGAAGGAAAATGTACTGTTGGGAGACTTGTGAAGTGATACAACAATTATGTAGAGCAATTTGGGACCATGCCCAAAGGGCTATAAGACTATGCCTACCTCTTGACCTGGCAGTGCCACTACAATGTCTGTATATCTGAAGAGGTGAGCAACAGGAAAGAAAAGGACCTATATCTAGAAGGATATTTATAGCAGTTCTTATCTGGTGCAAAAAAATGGAGATGCCCATCTGTTGGGGAATGTAATTGTGAAGAAATGCTAAGAAATGATGATAAGATACTCTCAGTAAAAAAAAAAAAAAAAAAAAACTTACATGAGTGGATGCAATGGGAAAGGTAATATATAGAAAGTCATAACAATGTTGTAGGGTGATCAACTGTGAATGACTTACCTCTTCTCCGCAATTCTGTGACCAAGACAACTCTGAAGGACTTCTGTTTAACATATCTATAATTTTTTAACTGTATTTTCCTTGTGATTTCTCTTTTCTTGAGTTGGGGGAGAATTATGTTTACTCTTATAACATGATTATAATAGTAATGATTTTTGTGACTACACATTTCTTACCTATATCAAACAACTTGTTTTCTCAATGAGCAGGAAGAGAGAGAATTCGGAACTCAAGTGAATGGTAAAGCTTATTTTGCATTTGTAGGGAAAATTTTAAAAATGTTATGTTCAGGGGCAGCTAGGTGGCGAAGTGAATAAAGCACTGGCCTTGGAGTCAGGGGTACCTGGGTTCAAATCCCGTCTCAGACACTTAATAATTACCTAGCTGTGTGGCCTTGGGCAAGCCGCTTAACCCCATTTGCCTTGCAAAAACCTAAAAACAAAACAAAACAAAACAAAAATGTTATGTTCAGTATGAGGAAGAATATTGAACCAGCCCAGTATTACTGGTATAAATTCCACCTGATTTTAGTGTATGATCCTTGTGATATATTGCTGTGATCTCTTTGCCAGTATTTTAATTAAAATTTCTGCATCTCTTTTCATTAGAGAATTTGGTCTGTTCTCTCCTCTCTCTCTCTCTCTCTCTCTCTCTCTCCCCCCTCTTCCTGATTTAGGTATTAGTACCATCTTTGTGTCATAAAAGGAATCTAGTAGAACTTCAACTATTTTTTTTCAAATGTGTAGCACTAGGATTTAATTATTATTAATTATTCTTTAAATGTTTGGTAGAATTCACTTGTGAATTCATCTGATCATGGGAATTTTTCTTAGGAAGTTCATTTATTTCTTGTTCAGTTTCTAATATTGGGTTATTTAAGTATTTTATTTCTTCTTCTGTTAATCTGGGTAATTTATATTTTTGCAGTATTCATCCATTTCATTTAGATTATCAAATTTATTGGCATATAATTGGACAAAATAGCTTCTAATATTTCTTAATTTTCTCTTGATTGGTGGTGAACTCACTCTTTTCATTTTTGATATTAGTAATTTGGTTTACTTCTTTCCCTTTTAAAAACAAGTTAACTAATGATTTGTATATTTTATTGTCTTTTTTTCGTAAAACCAGATTCCGGTTTTATTTATTAGTTCAACAGTTTTCTCACTTTCAGTTTTAAAAATCTCTCCTTTGATTTCTGGGATTTTTAATTTGCTCTATTTCTAGTTTTTTGTTGCATATCAAATTCATTGATTTGCTTTTTCTCTATTTTATTAATGTAAGCAATTATATATAAATATGTGTATATATGTACACATATATATGTGTATACACTCATATATATGCATATATGTACATATATATTTACATGCATACATACACATATATATGATTATTTTCCCCCCTAAATTCTACTTTGCTTGCATTCCATAAATTTTAGTATGTTGTTTTATTGCCATCTTACTCATTTATTTATTTTTGAATTTTACAATTTTCCCCCTAATCTCTCTTTCTTTCATCCTTCCCCTGCATACCCCACAGAAGACAGTCTGATAGCCTTTTCATTGTTTCTGTGCTATATATTGATCTAAATTGAATGCATTGAGAGAGAAATCATATTCTTAATTAAAAAATATGAGATAGCAAAATTATATTATATATAGATAATGGTTTTTTTCTTTTTAAATTAAAGGTAATAGTCTGGTTCAAACTCCGCAATTCTCTCTCTGGATACAGATGGTGTTCTCCATTGCAGATATCCCAAAATTGTCCCTGATTGTTGCACTGATGGAATGAGCAAGTCCATTAAGATTGATCATCAACCCCATGTTGCTGTTATGGTACATGTTCTTCTGGTTCTGCTTATCTCACACATCATCAGTTCATGCAAATCCTTCCAGGCTTCTCTGAATTACCATCCCTCCTGGTTTCTAATAGAACAATAGTGTAACATATATATGCCACAATTTGTTCAGTCATTCCCCAATTGAGGGTCATTCACTCAATTTCCAATTCGTTGCCCCCACAAACAGGGCTGCTATGAATATTTTTGTACAGGTGATGTTTCTATCCTTTTTTCATGATCTCTTCAGGGTGTAGACCAAGCAGTGATATTGTTGGATCAAAGGGTATGCACATTTTTATTGCCCTTTGGACATAATTCCAAATTGATAGTCAGAAAGGTTGGATGAGTTCACAACTCCACCAACAATGTATTAGTGTCTCAGATTTCCCACATCCTTTCCAACATTGATCATTGTCTTTTCTGGTCATATTGGCCAATATGATAGGTGTGAGATGGTTCCTCAGAGCTGCTTTAATTTGCATTTCTCTAATCAATAATTATTTAGAACAATTTTTCATATTACTATGGATAGCTTTGATTTCCTCATCTGTAATTTAACTTTGCATATTCTTTGACCATTTGAAAATTGGGGAAATGACTTGTTTTTTTAAAAATTTGACTCCATTCCCTATATATTTTAGAAATAAGTCCTTTGTCAGAAATACTAGCTGTAAAATTGTTTCCCAATTTACTACATTTCTTTTGATCTTGGTTACAGTGGGTTTGTCTGTGCAAAAGTTTTTTAATTTAATGTAATCAAAATTATCTAGTTTGTTTTTAATGATGTTCTTCATCTCTTCCTTGGTCATAAACTCCTCTTTCTGACAGGTAAACTATTACTTGATCTCCTAGTTTGCTTATAATATTGTCATTTTTGTCTAAAGATTGCACCCATTTTGATCTTATCTTGGTTTAGGGTTTGAGGTATTGGTCTAATCCAAGTTTCTGCCATACTAACTTTCAATGTTCCCAACAGTTTTTATTGAAGAGAGAGTTTTTATCCCCAAAACTGAACTCTTTGGGTTTATCAAACAGCAGATTACTATAATCATTTCTTGCTATCTCTTTTGCACCTAGTCTATTCCACTGATTATTGCCATCTTCTTTAATGAAATTTTCAACTGTTTCTGTGCTTTATTCTTTGACCTATTTATTTTTTAGGATTAGATCAGTTTCTAATTAAATTTTAATTATTTTTTCCATTGTCCATTATTGAATTTAATGTTATTGCTCTATCATCTGAAAAGAATGATACTTTGCCTGCTTTTCTGCATTTGGTCTAGTGGTTTTCATGCTTTAATATATGATAAATTTTAGGATAGAGCTATATACTGCTGATATTTCTTTCTATTCTCATTCAGTTTTCTCCAAATATCTATCATTTTATTCACCTCCTTAATGTCTTTCTTATTTATTTTTTGTGTGTGCTAGATTTGTCTAGTTTTGAGATGGGAAAGTTGAAGTCCCTCACTAGTGTAGTTTTATTATCTATTTCCTGCTTAACTCATTCAACTTCTCTAAAAATTTAGCTGATATACCATTTGGTGCATATATGTTTACATTAGTATTACTTAAGTGCCTATGATACCTTTCAGTGAGATACAGTTTCCTTACTTCTCTTTTAATTAGATCTATTTTTTCTTTGTCAGAGATTATGATTACTATCCCCTGATTTCTTTGCTTTAACTGAATAAAATTGGTTTCAGTTTACTATCTTTACTCTGTGTGTATATTTCTATTTCAAATGTGTTTCTCATAGATCTCTCGTATTCTTATAGAATTCAGGTTTTAATCCATTCTGTCATTTGCTTCCATTTTACAGGTGAGTTCATCCCATTCATATTTGTAGTTATGATAAATAAAACTGTCCCTAATATACTCTCCCTTTTATTAGTCCTCTCTCCTCCTTCTTTTAATCCCTGTCCCTTTTTATTTCCTCATAAGGTAAAATAGATTTCTGTATCCAACTGAGTATGTATATTATTCCCTCTTTGAGCCAATTTTGATGCAAGTAAGGTTTTAGTTTTGTCTGCCACTCCTCGATTATGATAGCTCTTGCACGCTTCTTTTATGTAGGATCATTTTTTTTTTTTTTTAGATTTTTCAAGGCAATGGGGTTAAGTGGCTTGCCCAAGGCCACACGGGTAGGTAATCATTAAGTGTCTGAGGGCAGATTTGAACTCAGGTACTCCTGACTCCAAGGCCAGTGCTCTATCCACTGCACCACCTAGCCACCCCATTATGTAGGATAATTTACCCCATTCAATCTCCCCTATCCTTCTTCCAATGAAATTTTCTTTCTTACTTTTTTCTTTTTTTTCTTTATTTGGTATCATTCCATCAAAGTCACATTATAGACATATTCTCTCTCAATCTCTGTCTCTGTCTGTCTGTCTCTCTCTCTCTCTGTATATATACATATATATATATGTATATATATATATATATATATATGTGTGTATGTGTGTGTGTGTATGTATAAATTCCAATTGGTCTTTTAGAAATAAAATAATAATGTTATTAAAGTTATATCATCTTACCACATGGAAAGATAAACAATTTGACTTACTGAATTTCTTATATTTTTATTATTTCTTTTTTTACTTTTAATGTTTCCCTTGAGTCTTGTATTTGGAGAGCAAATTTTTTTATGCCCCTCTGGTCATTTAATTAAGAATGATTGGAAGTCTTCTATATTGTTAAATGTTCATTTTTTCCCCTGAAATATTATATTCAATTTTCTTGGGTAGGTCATTCTTGGTTGTAACACTAACTCCTTTGCCTTTATTATTTTACAAGCTCTCCAGTACTTTAATGTAGAAGTTGCCAAATTCTATGTATACTGACTGATATTTGAATGGTATCTTTTTGGTTTCTTGTAGAATTTTCTCTATGATCTGAGCCCTGGAATGTGACTATGATGTCATTGGGAATTTCCATTTTGGGATCCCTTTCATGGAATGATTGGTAGATTCTTTAAATTTCTTTTCTGCCATCTTCCCTAATATATCAGGGAAGTATTCTTTGATAATATCTTGAAAATCTTGAAAGATGTTGTCCTGGCTCTTTTTTTTGATCATGGCTTTCAGGTAATCCTAAAATTCATATCTCTCCTAGATATTTTTTCTAGGTCAAAAGTTTTGTCAGTGAGACATTTTATATTTTCTTTGATTTTTAAACTTTTTTGATTTTGTTTAATGTACATTGATATCTTAGTGTCATTAGTTTTCATCTACTCAGTTCTAATTTTTTTATTTTTTAATTTAATATTTATTTATTCTCATTTTGTATAAACAATGTTTTTTATACATTAATAAAATATTCTTGTTTAAGAGTAAACAAAATACCCCTCATCCAAAAAATATAGACTCAATTGAACGATAAAGTAAAGGGGAGAGAAAAAATTAAAATTAAAATTAAAAAAATAATAGTAATAATTGTAGGTATGGCCAGGTGGTGCAGTGGATGGAGCACCAGCCCTGGAGCCAGGAGCACCCAAGCCCATATCCAGCCCCATGCACCCAACAATCACCCAGCTGTGTGACATGCAAGCCACCCTAATGCCACTGCCCTGCACAAACCAAAAAAAGAAAAAAGAAAAAAACATAAAATAACATAAAATAGTAATAATAGTAGGGGGAGCTGGGTGGCAGACAGAGCACTGGCCCTTGAGCCAGGAGCACCCAGGTTGGAATCTGGCCTCAGACACCCAATGATCACCCTGCTATGCAGCCCCAGGCATGCCACTCAGCCCCATTTGCCCTGTACCCCCCCAAATAATAATAATAATAATAATAATAATAATAATAATAATAATAATAAATGTGCTGTGCTCCAACACCACCAACTCTGTTGCAGGTGGATCACATTTTTTATAAGTCCATCACAAAAGTTACTTCCATATTTTTTCCACTGTTGCCATTGCTGATCACAACTCCCTCCTTTCGTATTTCTCCACTACCATGTACTATATTTTCTCTCTCCTTTCACTGACTCTGCTGTAGGGTAGCTGAGTGGCACAGCAGACAGATCCCTGGCTCTGGGGCCAAGAGGCCCCAAGCCTCCATACCACCCCTTAGGCCCAGCATCCACCTGGCCCTATGGTCCTGGACAGGCCATTCAATCTCAGCCCCTTGCAAGAAGTAAAAAGGAAAATGTGTCATATCTGACCACTCTCCCCCCATGGTCCATCCTCTCCTCCTCCTTCATTCACATCCCTACCCCTTCCCCCTGTCCCCCCCTCCTTCTTACTCCAGATGTCTATACCCCATTGAGTATATATGCTGTTTCCTCTCCTAGCCACCTCTGATAAGAGTGAAGATTCCCTCCATTCTCCCTTGCCTTCCCCCTTCCATATCATTGCAATAGCTCATTGTAATAAAGAAAAATCTTATTATATGAAATATCTTGGCCTATTCCCCCTCTCCTTTTTCTTTCTCCTATTACATTTCCATTTTTTTCTATTGACTCCATTTTTACAATATATTATATCTTCAAATTCAGCTTTCTCCTGTGTTTCATCTATAAAAGCTCCTTCTACCTGCTCTGTTAGTTGAAAAGATTCATATGAGTATTATCAGTGTCATTTTTCTATACAGGAATATATGCAGTTCATCATCATTAAATCCCTCATAGTTTCCCCTTCTCCTCCAATCTCTATGCTTCACCTGAGTCCTGTATTTGAAGATCAAACCTTCTGTTCAGCTCTGGCCATTCCAATAGGAACATTTGAAATTCCACTGGGTCATTGAAAGTCCATCTTTTTCCCTGGAAAAGGACATTCAGTTTTACTGGATAGTTGATTCTAGGTTGCATTCTAACATCTTTTGCTTTGTGGTACATTATATTCCAAGTCCTATGAGGTTTTAATTTAGTTGCTGCTAAGTCCTGTGAGATCCTGATTGCAGCTCCACAATATTTGAATTGTGTTCTTCTGGCTGCTTGTAATATTTTCTCTTTGATTTGGGAGTTCTGGAACTTGGCTATAATATTCCTGGGGGTTGCTTTTTTGGGATCTCTTTTTTGGGGGGATCTGTGGATTCTCTCCATTTCTATTTTGCCCTCTGCTTCTAGGATATCAGGGCAATTTTCCTGTAGTGATTCTTTGAAAATGATGTCAAGGCTCTTTTCCTGCTCATGACTTTCAGGTATTCCAATAATTTTTAAATTATCTTTCCTAAATCTGTTTTCCATATTAGTTGTTTTTTCAATGAGATGTTTCACATTTTCTTCTAATTATTCATTCTTTTGGTTTTGAATTATTGAGTCCTGATTTCTCATAAAATCAGCAATCTCCCTGAGTTCTATTCTTTGTCTGAAGGATTTGTTCTCCTCAGAGAGTTTTCTTATTTCTTTTTCCACCTGGCCAATTTTGCTTTTTAAAGCATTCTTCTCCTCAATAACTTTTTGAACTGTTTTATCCATTTGACCTAAGCTTGTTTTTAGCATGCTATTTTCTTCAGCATTTTTTTGGATTTCCTTTACTAAGCTACTGACTTCATTTTCATGTTTTTCTTGCACCACTCTCATTTCTTTTCCCAGTTTTTCTTCTAACTCCCTCATTTGATTTTCAAAGTCTTTTTTGAGGTCTGTCATAGCCTGAGCCCAATTTTTGTTTCTCTTGGTGTCTTTAGATGCAGGACCTTGTGCTTCCTCATCTTCAGATTGAGTGTTTTGATCCTTCTTGGGATCACAGGCAAAGTATTTCTCAATGGTGTTCCTCTTTTTTCTCTGCTTACTCATTTCCCCAACCTGTGCCTGGTTTTGGGGTGTTTCCTGAACTTTTGAGTGTGTGAGGTTCTGTCTTCCCTCCTGGTCTATGAATGACCACAAGCACACCCCTCTGCCACGGGGCTGAGATGGGGGGGGGCTTGCTGTTCTATTGGGGGGGAGGTCTAGACTTCAATCAGAATCTGAATGTGGTCAGAACCACAGAGCCCTGTTCCAGGGACAGAGGACAGAGATTGGCAGTCTCTTTTCACTCCTCCCTAGGCTCAGCTCTCCCCTCCTCCCTAGGCTCAGCACTCAAGCCCTGGGGAGTCCTGCTTACTGGCTCTGCCTGCTTCCTGTTCCTGGATTTGGGCTTCCATGACCACACTGCTTGCTGTGTACCCTGAGGGCTGGGCTTCATGTGCTCACTCTGGCAGTGGTCCCCCACTGTTCCCCCCAAGTTGTGCCTGTAGCTCCCTGGGGTGTAGGTCAGGAAACTCTCCCACTGTTGTCACCCATGGCTCCCAGTACCCTGGGGCTGCCTCCTGAAGGCTGCAATTCCTTCCCTCTGGCAGGCCAGCCCTCTGGTGGGCCACCCCTCCCACCCTGTGGAGCTGAACCTTTCTGCTCTTTTCCAGGTTACCTTAGGTTGGAGAACTGCCTCACTGGGTCCCTCTGTGGATTTTGTCTCTTGAAAATGTAGTTAGAGTCCTTAGCTTACAACTTTTAAGAGAGAGCACCTAAGAGGCGATCCTCTCTTGTCGCCATCTTGGATCTGCCCCAGATAAATGCTTACTTTTTAAAAAAATTTACATCTCATTTCATTCTTACAAAAACTGTCCAGTGTGGGCACATTATCCAAATTTTAGATAAATTAGTTCAGATAAGAAAACTGAGGTAAATAGGGATCAAGTGACTTCTTGAGGGTCACACAAGTAGTGTTCATCTGAGGCAGATTTAAACTCAGAACTTCTGATTCCAGGTGCAGGGCTCTATCCCACAGATGCCTCATATAGGAGAGGTAGAAAAATTCTTTGGAAAATTAACAAGATGCTGCAAACCTAGACAGAATATATTTTAATTTATAATGACCTCAATGTGGAAGTAGGCAAGCAGCTTTATGGTGAAAAATATATTGAAAAATATGACTCAGATTTAAGAAACATAAAAACCAATTGCTCGTAGACTACTCTTAGGTCTTGCCCTTGTATGTCATAAATCATTTCCTTAAGAAAAAAGTTGGGAGATGAACATGACAAACAATAAGCAACATCATCACAATATATCATGGTAGTAGCAACAATAGTAGCAGTAGTAGCAGTAGTAGCAGCAGCAATAATAGTAGTAGGAGTAGATAGTGGTGATAGTAGTAGTAGTAGTAGTAGTAGTAAAAGTAGTAGTAGTAGCAGCAGCAGAAGCAGTAAAAGTAGTAGAAACTTGTTATTGCTGCTGCTGCTGCTACTACTACTACTACTACTACTACTACTACTACTACTACTACTATTACTACTACCTAGGATTTATATAGCATTTTTAAAATTTGCAAACATTAATTATCTTATTTGATTTGTACAAGATACTGCTAGTTATTTATATGATACATATTGGAATCAGTTTACTGTATGCAGGTTGACTTTGTTAAAGCAAAAGTCAATTTGCATGAACTGAAAAGAAAATTTAACAATTTGGAGAAGACCTTGTGTATGATTGCAACAGTTTCAGTCTGATCTAATAAAGCAAGACTCTGATGCAGAAATTTAAAAAAAATTGTAAAAGGGAAATATTGAGATTGCTTATCATTATATCAAGTAGGGGTTTAGTATAAACAAAGAAGTCACCATAGTGAACAGGTCAAAGGAACCCAGAAACATCCTTAGCCAGAAAATATTTGAAACTCTTGCCAAAGTTTGTTCATGTCAACCCAGGAAAAAAATTAAGAAATGATTCTCAGTCTTGGGTAGCACCCTTCTGCTTCCAGAACAGTAAGGATGGAATAGCAGAAAAAAGGGAAGAGAAACAAGACACATAATCCAAGTGGCTGAGAACATGTAGCCAAACGAGGCTTTGGCTATGTGTTTTATGCTGGTGATTACCTGAAAACACCCAGTCTCCATTTTTCACTGTGACTGGTGAAGTAATCAAATTGATTATGTGTTTTTAATTGATCCTATTTTTAAAATATTGATTTTATCTTATAGCTATCTATGTCATGATTTTTTGTCTTTGAACTTAATTCAGAAATTTTGCTGGCCTGTAATGAGTTAAGTTGTGAAATCCAGATGTCTTGTTTATCATTATTCCATTATTCTGTTAAGGAAATTTATTATCCTTGAAGGAAGAAGACATCAGGGAGTCTGGTCTAGTATCTTTATACCCCAATCTATCCTTCAAGGATGTCTGTTTTTTTTTATCCAAAGAACGTCTGGTTTTCTATCTCTGTCCCAGAAGATCCTGCTGGACTTAAACAATGAACTTTTCTTAATCACAGGAGGGAAGAAGGGGGTTGTTCCTAACCCTCATTCCCAATTTCCATTCAATCATATATTTTTCATTTATGATGCTAGCTTTCCTATTTTCTTTACTCTAGGAAACTATAAAAAGAACTATTAATCCCATTGGTAAATTCATATTTTACTAATTATTAATCTTGTTGGAACTTTGTGCCTTAGTCTTTACTGTTACACTAGCTCATTTTGTCATTGTCTAATTTTCTTTGGGTACATAATTTAATCCCATGGATTACTAAAATTGTTGATATTCATTTTTAATTAGCTTACCATCACCGTAACCTGTGATGAAAAAGGATCTCCTATCTCTATTCCATTAGTTTCCCTTCTCTCAATCTAGGACTAAACACTTTTTGACTTGGACTAAAATCATTATAAGGGTACCACATGCTTTAATAGACATTTCAAATGAATCAGAACATAGATAAAATTACAATAAAGTTAATTAGGATGCAACAGGGTGGCAGTAGGAAAGCTGATATAAATCTCTACCGCTCCTTATATACCCTCTAGTCAGAGAAAGTAAAGGGATCAGACACTACAAGTGAACTTCACAGCCTGGATTTCAGGGAAACAAGAAAGTTGTGAGATTTTCTTGTTATCCCACCAACCATGGTGAGTTGGTTTGATACTATGTGTTCTGCTGATATTCACTGTCATCTCTGCCCACATGAATATATGCTATGACATACCTTGAGCTCTTAGTGCTTCTTACTTCCCTTGCTTCTTCTGCATGGAAGTGGAGAATGGTCCTGTTCCCTGTCACTTCTGAAGAAGGGTGTATGTGGGGTACAATGTGGCTTATAGTTCTCCCTCTCTTCTATTTCAGTCATTTGACTTTTTTTTCCAGAAGGAAATTCCTTCTGTCCAAATACTCATAAACTTGTAGTATCTTTGAGCAATGCTTGTATGACAGCACTCCTTTTTTACCATTACTATATGCAATATATGTGAAACAGAGATTGCATCCCTCCTTGTGGTCAAAATATTTTGTTCTCCTAAAATCATGATGAATATCAGAACTCAGTATAGCAAGAATGGTTATGCAAGTATAACAAGTAATTATCCCAGTCTACCATTTACATTAGTGTTTCATTAATATTACATGCAGTAGACAAAACAATGCAATGTACCATTTGACAAGCTGCTTCAACTACCAAGTGTATAAATTATATGTAGGCCATATTATATGTAACCATTAATTTTGCTACATTGCTGTGCATTAATTTTTGCTTATTTATTATTGAAATGCTTATGTTTATATATGTATATCCGTAGTTTACAAGCAAAAAAAAAATCATGCTCCTGTCAGAGGGGTGATGGACTCTAGGTGCAGGATGAGAAACACATTTTCTCATACAAGAAGAACTGAGAGACCTCATGATGTGGCATATCACAAATGTAGGTTGAAAGAGGTAATAGTGTATATCAGTAGAGGGCATATGTTGCTAAAACAGCAGACTATGGCCAGTACGTTGATTTTGTTTTGCTTAACCACAGTTATTTGTTCCAAGATTCTATCCACCTCAGAGGTGAGGTACTGGTGTTAATATTGAAAAAAATGAAGACAAGAGGAAAGAGGAAGATTATTGAGACTTTTTGAAAACTACACATAGGAGAACAGAAAGAAGTCAAAAAGAAACCATACAAGCAGGATGTTTTTGAAAGTAATGTCTAAAATTTAGTTATATGCTTTTAAAAAACAGGCATTATGAAAATAGATTCATGGTTTAAGATAAAAATCTCTTTTTGAATATGGAAATGCTCATTGTGGAGGTGGGTTGTTTGCTAAATTCTGGTCAGTGACTAGATGTTACATGAAGCTTTACAAAAGAAGTTCTTCCAATTTTATAACGAGGTAAAAGTGTAGCCATGTTTTGGTATATTAAGACCTTAACTATTCATTATTTATGTTGCAGGTCTAGTGCTATCTATAATTTCATCAACTAGATAAATTTATTAGGCTTATTTTGATAAACTTCACCCTCTCCCATTCTCCTTACCGGTTTTTAAAGAATACACAGTTCCTTCAAATCATCAACTAATAAGCCATGTCTTAAAGGAAGTTTTTCATGATCTCCTTTATTAATTCCTCAAATTTTCTTGTATTCATTTATCTGTGCATGTTTTCTTTCTTCAACATAACATAAAACTTTTTTCAAGGTGGGTATTTAAAAATAAGACACTTTTGTTTGTATATGCTCAGACCTATCCCTGTGCCTTACATGTGGAAATGCTTGATGAATTGAAGAGGGATTAGATTTTGTTTGTCTTGTTCTCAAAGAATCGACTTTTGAATGCATTCAAACCAACTCAATCTGACTGGAAAGAACTGAAAGTTAAATTTTCAGTGTAAGCATGATTTATTTTGTTGCTGATTAAGTCTTAAGAAAATAATGTTAAAGGTGTTAATAATACAGACTAAACTTGTAAGTGTTTAGGGGGTACATTTTAAGGGAGGGAGCCAGTTTTTAAACATTTACCAGCATAACCCTGCAATGAGTTGAAGTTAGAAAGTTAGATTTAGGCCCAATAAAAAGGAATAAAGACCCCTTCTTTTATTGGTGAGATCTTTCTGGAACTTCCACAATGGAAGTTTTAGAATCTCTCTGTTCTCCAGTCTTAGCCACCAATTCTCAGTTGCCTCATGATTTCACTTCATTACTTTTGATCCTTTCTCCCATTGATGAATTCTTGGAAGATACATTTTTGAAAAAGGCTACACAATGCTCATCCTTCAGCTATCTGGATTTAACTACCATGACACTGACTGGATACCACCTTCTAATCTTTTCCTTTTTTGAACCTTTATTTTAATTTTTTTTCTTCTCCTACTAGGATGTATGCTTTCTAAAGGCAGCAACTATCTTTCTTTTTATTGTTTTTGCATCCCTAACTTAGCATAGTGCCTGGCATAAACAATGCTTAATCAATGCTTATTGACTGATTAACTAAAAATAATAACTACATCCAAAGGGAAAAAACCCAACCTTGTAAGATCCTCTGGAAATATTTTTATATTTGTCTAATACATTTTAGAAGGAATTTTATTAAGTTGCTAGTGTCCTTTCCACTAATCATCCTTCTTTAAGAATAGGAATATTACATTGTAGTATTATTTAGATAAGATGTATAAAATAGTTATTCCTGTTGCTATGATCCCCATGTATACCTCTAGCAGTTTCCCTAATCCCTAATAGATTTTGATGAGGGTGAGGGGTAAATTGACATTTTATGTTTTCAGATACAATTTATCTAAAGGTCTGATTTTGTTATACTTCAAAAATTTTTGCTTCTTTTGTTAGTATTGTCAATCTCTTTGATATCATTGTTTTTTCTTTGATTTATTCTTTAAAATGCTCATTATTCAAAATGTCATTAGTCTTTACTTATGACAATCTTTTACTTGTTTTCTGTATTGCTATGGTTATTGAATTTTTGTCTGGATTTTCTACCCTTTTAAAATTTATTGATTTATTTTTGTGCCTGACATGCTCAATTTTTGTAAAGAAATAATGATCTAAACATAACCACCATGGGAAAATTATATTTATTACTATGGAACTTACCATTATTATAATCTGGAGCTTGAGAAGACTCAAGGTCTAAATGATCTACATTTTGGTCTATTCAATGCAGATACATATGTTTTCAGATAAATAATCTTCAAATTTAAGAGTAATATTTAAATATATGTTAGGATCTTTTGGCTATTTCAATTTGATAAATATTCTTTTTTACTTCACTATAAACAATGATTTGCTCCTTTGACCTAGAGTAAAAGAGTAAATTAAGGAGAAAAATGAATTATATCAAGCCTCCTATTATATTTTTTAGGCTTTTTTTTGCAAGGCAATGGGGTTAAAGTGACTTGCCCAAGACCACACAGCTAGGTAATTATTAAGTGTCTGAGGCCAGATTTGAATTCAGATACTCCTGACTCCAGGGTCGGTGTTCTATCCACTGTGCCACCTAGCTGCCCCTTAAAGGTACATTTCTAACAAAATGTCTTATTTATGAAGTAAATGGTACAACAAATTTAGTAATCTTTCACAAGAAATTTCAGGACTATATTATCCATCTTTATACAAAATCAGATGTTTGTCCTTTATGTTCACAAGGGCATTAGAAAATAAACTGAAGAGTATCAGCAAAGCTTCTAAAGAATTTGTAAGGGTAACAATGCTGAAAATATATCTGTATATGTGTATATACATATACACAAACATATATACACATATACATATAAAGATATTTTCAACATTAGAGGAACTTTTGCAATTTTATGTGTGTGTATGCTTCCAATTTAGAAAATATTTTGTCCTTCAAAATTTATTTTTAAAAAATGTTTTATTCAATTCTGTTTCTTTATGGTTGATTTTTCTGCTATATTTATCCAGATCTGAAATAAGAACATTACAATCTCCTATAATAATTGTGTTATTATCTTTTTAGTCAGCTAGATACTGCAATGGTTAAAGCACTGAGTGTGGAAGCAAGAAGAATTAAATTCAAACTTAACCTCAGACATCATGCACAAATCACTTATCCTGTTTGCTTCAATTTCTTCAACTTTAAAAGGATCATAATAAAAGTACCTAACTCTCAGGGAGTTGTGAAATTCAAGTAAGATAAAAATTTTTAAATATTTCTTAGCATAGTGCCAGACAAAATAGTAGGTGCTATATATAAAAATGCTAATTCTTTTTTTCTATTCTCCCATTCCTGCCAACCCCACCCCTGACCCCAGTTTGGTTGACTTCTTCTTTCTGGATTTAGGTTTTATACCAGAGACAAGGAGGAACAATCATAGATGTAGAATCAGAGGACCTAGGTTTGAATCCTGACTCTACTAATTACTACTCTATCTATGTGACTTTTAACAAGTAAATTCCTCTGTTTGGCCTTCAGTTTCTTCACTTTTAAATGAGGATATTGAATTCATTCACTTCTAAGATAATTTCTAGTTCTTAGCATATGATACCATAGCACATATGTATTTAATACTGGTATTGTTTTTCTGTCTATAAATATCTTTAAGCAAAACGTCTTTTCCTTTTATAACTTTCTTGACACTTTGAATCTTTATTGTTATCTTGAATGAATTTAAGATTTCAGTTTCTGAATTTTAAAAAATAATTTAAGGTGGTAGCAGAGTAGAAAAAGCATTCATCTATGCTCTCCCAACATTCATTCCTAAACAACCTTAAAACAATGCCTCAAATCAAGTTCTGGAGTGGTAGAGTCAGTAAAAATTCAGTGTGATACATTCATACAGCACAAGATGATGCAGGCTGGAAAGAAAAATTTGTGACACGGGGATTGAGGATGTCCTGAAGCCCACAGGTATGAAACATCAGTGAAGGGACCAGGTGATAGTGACAAAAACAGCAGCAGCTTTAGGAGCTCTCAAGTCAGAGGTGGTAAGAGGAACTGACAAATGGTCAGAAAGAAATTATAGGGGAATCCTGTACTAGCATTGGATGCACTAGTATCTAGATGCTATTTGACAACTCTATTGCCTTTACCTTTTGTTCTACCATTTTATATCTGTATTTCAGTATGATCAGTTATCTTTGTAATATTATATATTTTTATTGTTTTGAGAAAGGGTCCATATTCATGAGACTGGCAAAGAGATCTATGATCCCCCAGAATAGTAATACTGTGAAAGAAGGATCAAATCTTAATACTTGTGGGGAAAAAATTGAAAAAGAATAGTTGGCAGCTAAATGGAATAATTCACCTGTTGTTCTTTGGAGCATCAGAATAAGATATCAATAAACAAGATTACAGGATAAGTATAAACTTTGAGGTATAGAATTTTCTAGAAAATGGAAGGGATAAGGATAGGAAAAGGAGGGAGGGCTTCAAGAAAGATTACACTTTTGCAAAAGCATGTAGATCCCAAGTACAAAGGTATTTTGGATTTACACAGAGGCTCCAACCAAAGGACAGGGGCCTTTCTGCATAGTTTCTTACCATTATGTGGATGAACTTTCTTTGAGAAATTTATGAGAGGAGATGAAAAAAAATCTGCCTCAGAGGAGAAGGTATGAATGAGAAGCTATGGAAGTATCTACATCATGAATCACAAATCATAAATTATTTACAAATTCATCAGTGTCAAAATATTTGCCTAATCATTCAGTATAAATCTTTCCTTCAACTATTTTGAAAAACAATCTTTCAATGTCCTCATATTTATATTACTCAATTAAAATTATATCAGATATGTTCCATAAGGTTGTTATTCAAGGCATCTAAATTCTTATCAGAAATACATATGACCAAAATTCATTCCCCAATAAATAAGTGTTCAAAGGATATGAATGAACAGTTCTCAAAAGAATTGTAAACTCAAGGGGCAGCTAGGTGGTGCAGTGGATAGAGCACCGGCCCTGGAGTCAGGAGTTCAAATCCGGCCACAGACACTTAATAATTACCTAGCTGTGTGGCCTTGGGCAAGCCACTTAACCCCATTTGCCTTGCAAAAAAAAACACCTAAAAAAGAATTGTAAACTCAAAAGAAAATGCTCCAAATGAAAAATAAGAAAAATGCAAGTCAAGATAATTATTGTATATACCTCGAAAATAGGAAAAAATGACAAAAAAGTGAGGAGAGTTGATTTTGGAGGGATTGTGCAAAGATGAGCTTGTATTAACATTCTGAGTGCGTCTGTCAATAGATACAGTCTTTCTCAACTATTTTTGCAATAACAAAAAATTGGAAACCAAGATTGGGGTGATATTAATTGGGGAATGACTGCTCAAATTAAGAATATAAGAATGTAATAGGATAGCATTGTTCCATAAGAAATTGAAATGTGAGGGCAGCTAGGTGGCACAGTGGATAGAGCACCAGCCCTGGAGTCAGGAATACCTGAGTTCAAATCCGACCTCAGACACTTAATAATTACCTAGCTGTGTGACCTTGGGCAAACCACTTAATCCCATTGCCTTGTAAAAACCTAAAATAAAAAAAAATTAAAAAAAGAAATTGAAATGTGCCAGTGCTATCATTAAATAAAACAACACTGTACAAACTAATACTTTTGAAAAGACAAGAACTGTTCAATTTAAAGACCAATCAAATTCCACAGGACCAATTATGAAGTATGCTGCTCATCACATGACAATAGACACAGGATGAAAAACGAGATATATATTTTTGGACATGGCCAATGTACAGATTTCTTTTGCTTAATATTTGTTAGAAAGAGGTTTTTATTTTTTCCATTTTCAGGGAGGAAAGGTAGAAGAAAGATTAAATAAGTGCTTGTTAATTGACAAAATAAAAGTAAAAAAATTGAGGTTAAAAATATTCTAAAAAGAAAATTTAAATTTTATAAAGAGAGTGACTAAAAAGGGGCTCCCTTTCTAGGTATATTCATGGTTGTAATGGTAAATGTTTAATAACCATCTCTTCTTAAAAGAAAGATTATGTGTGGTTCACACTTTCAAATTTTACCTGCATTTTTTTCTCCATCACTTTTTAAAGTCTAGACAGCAAAATAGTAAATCAAGTTCTAATTTGTAGCATTTGTTGATTGCTGAGATGTAAATGTTTAGACAATAGGATCTGGCTTCTCCACATTGGTATATATCCCAAGAAGGTCAGTGACAAAAAGAAAGTCCTCAGGTACTGTGAAATATTTACAGTAGCACTTTAAATAACTGAAAAACATAGTTATGTAGGGGCTGGCATAAGTAATTGTTGAACATGAATGTAATGGAATATCACTTTGTTATAGGAAATGATGATCATGATGAGATTAGCGAGATATGGGAAGACTTGAAATAATGCAAATATATACAATAACTATAATAATTGAAAGAAAGAACAGCCAAAAAGTTGAATCAATGCTAAGAAATTATGACCAAGGTTAGTTTCCAAGAGGAAATATGAAGTCACGTCTTCCTACTATTTTTTTTTTTTTGCAGAGATGAGGACTACGGGTATGGAACGTTGTATATCATATCAGAAATTTTCAAAATATTGGATTGTTTTGCTAAATTTTGCTCCTTTCTTTTTATCTTCCTTACACAGAATGACTCTTTAGGAATGGACAAAGAACATGTTCCATTGAAAAAGATAGATAATATAAGAACAAAAGATGTCAATAAGTTTTTATTTTCTTTAAATGCTTTGTCTCTAGAATTTTTCAGTGGATTAGCACAGTTGCTTTTCCCATCTTTTTTTTAAAGTGCCATTTCTAGTTCCTTACATAGGTAGACCTGAGGTCAAATTCAGTCTTAGATGGTTACTATCTGTGGCCTCTACTTCTTTTTGAACCAATTTCCCTAACTGTAAAATAGAGATAATAACACTATCTATTTTCCAGGATTGTTGTGAGGATTAAATGTGATTATATTTGTAAAGTGTTTAGCATAGTACCCAAACCTAAGAGAGCTTATTAAATACTTGTTTCTTTCCTTGTGATTCAATTTGTTGATATGAAATGAAATAGATGAAGAGAGATTACTTTCATTTTTTTGAATATGTTGTTTTCTTTCCAGTTCCATATTTAAACACACTTGAGATGGGCTCATTTGAGTCTCACACAGGGTTTTCCTCCAAATTATTTTTATTTTTTTTCTCTCCACTAACTTACTAGATCCAGTGGAGTACTTGGTTTGTCCATGTGTTATCTCTGACCCTCTCCTTAGGATCAATATAACTTTTTGAATTTTCTATTAGTCTGATGACTCTTGTTCTTCAAAATTTCTCATTTGTCTTAATGTTGTAGAACACTGAGACAAACTATGTGCTGCTCTGTTGTTCTCTGTGTAATATTCTCTTTCATTTTCGTGTAAATGTCTCTGTTTTATGTCTCACCAGACAAATTAATTTTTTAAAAAATCAATTATTGGAGTTCATATCCTGGGTTATTTTTATTTTTTCTTTCAAGAAATTTTGACTGATTTTAATGAATGGGATACAGCTTGTTTGAAGAAAAGTTTTAAGGTAATATTTTACCCCCAACAAATCAATTGCTTTTTTTTTTTTTAGTTTTTTGCAAGGCAAATGGGGTTAAGTGTCTTGCCCAAGGCCACACAGCTAGGTAATCATTAAGTGTCTGAGGCAGGATTTGAACTCAGGTACTCATGACTGTGGCCACCTAGCTGCCCAAATCAATTGTTTTTTAAAAGTATACTAATGGAAACCTTGAACTGGTTTATGCTTTGCTAGGTGCTTATAGGTAGAGAGTCATTGAATAGGATTTTTTTTTTTATTTCTTTCAAGGAATCTTGAATAATTTTAAGAGATAAATAGAATATATTTTGATGGAAGAAGGCATTCTGTTCCAATCTATTGTACCAAATCTATTAGTAGTTTAAGGGTAGCAAGGTGGTGGAGTGGATAGAATACTGACCCTGTAGTCAGTAGAACCCTAGTTTAAATTCAGTTAGACACCTGTCACTTACTAGCTGTTTGATCTTGGGCAAGTCACTTAATCCCTATTACCTTGTCAAAAAAAAAAGAAACAAAGAAAGAAAAACAAATTAAATGTTTAACAAAAATCAGTTAATAATAGAAGCAGTGTTATCTGTACTCTGGACAACTTTTGGTCAATTTGTAATGGTAAAGATATGGTCTTTGTGGAATATCATTTGAAAAAATCTGTCCCCTCCTAATGTTTTCATTGAAGATTATATACTTGTAAATGATTCTAATAAATATTTTCTATTGATAAGAAAGAAGATATATTATTTAGTAATTCTTGGCATTTCTTTGGTCACTTTTCTTTGGTATTGAGTTTCATATTTTTCAATGTCCATTGCATATTCCCTTATTCATATTATTTGTGAATTGATGTCTCACCACCCTCATTATTGCATCACTTCTAACATGGATTACCTCTAAGTATACTTGTTCTAATATGGATATTTTCTTTATTTTCATTTTAACTTCTTTATTTGAAACTCTGAATTTATGACATTAAAATCTAAAAGAGGCAGTTCAAATGTCCTTTATGGCAAATGTTTCTCATGAAAAAATCTTCGCAGACCTTTATTTTCTCTTTTTTTATCCTTCCATTTTCATCTGCCATGACCCTGGAATGACTTTGCTTAGTTGTGTTTTTCACCAACCTTTCTTTATCTTTCTTTACCCTCTCCTGTAAGACTTTCTTTTATGGGACTATGCTCATAAGAATTTACTGATTTTTTTTTATTTTAGATTGATTTTTCCTTTTAATGTTATCTTTCTGTATCTAGTAAGTCAAGTGTTTTCTGTATAATGTCCTTTAAAGTCCCTTGTGGTATGATTTAATGGCTATTTATTTATTAAATACATGTATGGAATTATGATCCATGTTAATATTCCTTCTTAAAATAACAATTTTATTTAATTATAAAATGTTTGAATAAGTCAGGATGGAGTATGCTATGACTTTTCTCATGATTATTCACTTTTTATAACTTTGTACTAATTCTCAACTTTGATGTTTTATGACGGAAAAATGCTCTCTCAGCATTATCTTCTAGAAGAGTTTGTAGATAAGTTTACATAGTAGGAGTGTAATGTATCTTAGCTTGGCAAGGAAATTAAGTGTTTATGACCTGATGTAGTAGATTCTAGGCTTTTTCATCCTCTTTATTGTGGAAGTTACATCTATCAATTATATTTTTATAAACAATGATGCTAATCCATGTGGCATTTTGTTCTTTAATTCATTTTATTTTTGGTCATCAACAGCTTTCTTAAATGATCAAGCTGGAGTTCTTTCAATTGTCTGCCATATCTTATTTCATCTTTTTCCTTGAATTTTATCTCTTCTATAAAATATCAATTGTAAGACTGTGCAAATAGCAAACTTTGAAATAATTAGCATAATGATAACTATGAATTTCCTTTTCATTAATTAATATTATAGCCAGTTGCATTTTCTGTGGTGTTATTTGGTATTCATGATGTTCAAGGACTTCAGTCTCATTACTTGAAGAAATTGTTCATCATATATAGTTATGAAGCTTCTATGTAGTAACCAAATTCTTTATTTCTTGATATTGTACTATATTTTGCATCATAGTTTTTATCATTTCTGTGCCCATTTTTGCATTAGAGCATTGAAATCTTGATTTATACATGCACTGATTTAATTTGGAGCAGCATTTTAAGGGGTTCTTTATGGAATTTTTCTGTTTCATCATCTAAGCATAAATTGGTCCATAAATTACAATGATTTTCATGGTGATCTTTTTTTAAATGCTTCTAATGAGTGATGCAAAGTGCGATGGTAAGTTGTACCATGGTGTTCCTCATTGCCTTTGGATGCAATCAACACTGCCAGCTAATTTATTTGTCTCTCTAAGAAACTGTGAACCATTCTTTCATTTAATTAAATTTATCCTATGGTTTCTGGTTTCATATATAGCAAGAATGCCAACACTGATAAGTTCAGTTTCTCCAAAAACATGCCAACAGTTGAAATATTTTTAATTTTCAAAATTCTGAATGAAACATCAAAATAAACAGTTCCATATATAGTAGAAGAATAAAATTATTGTATATGAAACTGCATATCTGTAATATATGATTTAATTTTTAAAAATTCAGTTTATAACTTTAAATACAATGCTTTTTATGATTTCTGCTTCTATTCTTGTCCATTAATACTTTCTTCTACTTTCTTTTTATCTTCTTTCCTTTCATTTCTTCATGTCTTCTATCCATGCTGCCTTCCTTCCTTCCTACCATATTTTTCACAGTTGGAAAAAATTTAAAAAAAAGAAAAACAAAGTCCTCAAAGAAAACTAATCAACTCAAAGGTTTTTGGATAAAGATCTTATGCTTATTATATCAAGAACTTAACAGGTAAAGATGTTCTTAAACTATGTTATTTCTAGTATCTTATGTACTTTTTTAAAGCATGTCTTACTGATGCTGAAAAAAATCAATGTCACTTTTATTATGAATGAGTTCAGTTAAATAAAATACAAATATTGGTTGTCTCTGAAAAATGTGTACTTCCTTCTACACATATACTACACATACTGCCTCTATTCCATGAGGTAAAAAGGCATGCTTCATCCTTGTCCTCTGAAGTTATAATTGGTTTCATTATTATTCCATGTTCTGAAGTCATTCAGTCTTTAATTGAACTCATTATGAAAATTTCTTCCTTCCTTATTCTGCACTATTTTATTATATGTGATCCCAAGTTTCTCTGAATCTATCATATTCATTGTTTCTGACTCAAAGTCTCAGATGGATCTATAATATCATTTATCTAAGAGTTCCCTCTAATGATTTAGATTTTAACTTATCCATGTCAGCTCAAGCTGTGTGATAATTGTCAATACTTGTCTAAGTTTGGTGCAGGATATACATCCAATGTGCTGGAAGCCTTGCTTGCTTTTTCCTAACATTGTAAGGGTGACAATAGACCTGAGGCTAATTATCTACTATCTTTCATCCTTACCATATGACCAGGAATCTTCTCTTGTGCACATTCCATGGTGATATCTTTCGCTCTTCTTCTTTGAAGTTCCAAATCAATTATATGTTTCTACTCATATTCAACATGTGCCCCTCTAATATCCTCTGCATGATTATAATTTTTTATTCTTTGGTGATGATTGTGTTCAAGTCTTGATCTTAGCATCAATACAAGTAGAATGTTTGTATTAAATGAATTTTTATTTCTATTTTCACAGATTGCATTGGCTCTGATTTAATAATCAAGTTCCCAAGAAACATATATTCATTTTCCTTCCTCAGCACTCTCTTTTTTCCTGCCACCCTTCTAATTGAATGGTATCAAATTGGGCTAAGGGTCATTTTACTTGTTTGTTTAATGAGTTTCTGTGGCTACCATCTAGTAGACAACATAGTCTTAGGTCCTTCTGTATTTATTTAGGCTACTCCATGAATTCCAGGCACAGTGTCTCTGCAGCAGCATTCTTTGAAGCTATTCCAGTATGAATGGATCTTTCCAGAATTAATCATGTATCTTCAAGAACCCCAGGTTTCTTTCTAGCCACAATGAGACATTCATAATTCCCACTTCTGAAAGAGTAGGTGAGAATGCTTTAAAAGGGTCTATCAACTTAGCTAAGGGTGGTTCTAGTGATTACAATGTGCTTTTCTCATATTGGATACATAAAACATAATGATAAACTACACTTGAAGGGCAAATTTCACTTAGTTTGATTTGTTGAAGAGACCAAAGTTAGGGGAAAAGTATTAAATAACCAGTCTTCTTCAGGAGAATAAAAAGAGCACATTCTAAGGCAGTTGAGAGTGGGGAGGAGCAGAAGGAAAAAAATGGAGAAAAGAATGAAAAGAGACAGAGAAGAGAAAATAGAAAAGGTGAATAGAAGAGGAAGAGAGAAGAAAGAAGATGGAAAGGAGGGAAGAGAGAAGAGAGGGAGGGGAAAAAAGAGATGGAAAAGAGTAGAAAGAGAAAGTAGAGAGAAGATGGAGAGATTAAGAAGAAGAAAAAATAGAGAGAAAAAAACAGAAGAAGAGAAAAGAAAGAAGAAAAGGGGGAGGAAAGAAGACAAAGAAGAGAAAAGAAGGGAGAGAAAAGGAAAATGACATAATGAAGAGATAAGGAGAAGAAAAGAGAAAAAGAGAGGAGGAGAGTGGAAAAAGAGAGGAGAGAATAGAAGAGAAACTATATAAAGGCAAAATGAGATTAAGAGAGAAAAGATACAAGTAGTTATTAAGGGGGAAATACCAGGTAGAATAAAGAAATAAAAAGTCATGACAACAGTAAAGGGCAATCCATGAACCAAGCTTAAAATAAGCAGTATTATATTAATATGAGAACAGATTTGTGCACAAGTCTCAAAGCTCAAGCAAAGGAACAACATGGCATTAACAAATAGGAGGAAAGAGAGTAGAAACTGAATTTATTTTAAACTTATTCTGAAACTTTGAGTTTATTATGTTCATACTCAGAGCCAGATCTTTCCCACCACTAGTTTTAGAAATTGAGACCTCTGTAGAAATAAAGCCAATGAGATGAGACTATTAAAGGCATTTTTTTGCTTCAATTGTTTGTATTAAACCTTATTAGTACTTAAAAAATCTCTAACTTCTGCGTGTGACTGACTGCTATTATACAACCTTAAACGTATGGTGCTTTAAAATTTTCACAATATATAACCATACACTCTTATTTGATACTCTTGTTTTGTTGAGAGTTAGGAATATTATCATTATTCTTATCACCACTCTCATTATTCTGGATCTTATCAGTGTAGGGAGCCCAGGGTCAGAAAGTTTTCTCTTTTAATGCAGATGTGCTCTGAAAGATTAATTGTTCAGGGCTACAAGTCTAATAGTCAAAGATTTAAGCCCAGGTCTTCTAGACTTTGAAGTCAACTCTGTATTCACAGTGATGTAATTACTCTTAGTTTCTTTATATTTATTCTCATCTCTATACTACACATGGGGAAATTTAGGATGAAGGAAATTTTTAGTTACTTTCATACTAGGAGGGCCAGAACAAGAACCTTTTGATTCCTAATTCTTGGTCATTATACCAGGTAAGGTATAATAATTGGTAAGGATATCTACTGCTATCTGTTGGGTTCAAGTTATAAATGGGGCAAAAATGAGTAATGAAGAAGGAAAATAGCCATTCTGGATCCATCCATCATAGACCCTGGTTTAATGTTGTAGCATGGGGATACCAGCCCTAATCCCCAAATGCCACCACTTCACCTTAGTTGTTGCTGCTGTTTTGTTGGTTTTTTAGTCGTGTCTGACTCTTCATGACTCCATCTGGTGTTTGCTTGTCAAAGACACTGAAGTGGTTTGCCCTTTCCTTCTTCAGTGTATTTTATGTAGTATGAAGAATTATACATTATGAGCCAGGCAAGGTTTAATGACTTGCCCAGGGTGACATAACTAAATGTCTGAGACCAAATTTAAATTCAGAAAAATGAGTCTTCCTGATTCCAGGTCTTCATCTAGCTTATCACCTAGGTGCCCCTACCTTGCTACAAAGGGTTTATTTTTCTAGAATATACACTTTTTAACATCTAGTGGTGGATATAAGTATTAGTAAGTTTATGACACGGAGCCCTTAATCACCTTAAAAGTTTGCTTTACAAAATGGATTGGTACATAGACTGGGCCCGTCCTATGGCTGTTTGTCATCTGTTACCTAGAAGCATAGAATTTTAGAAATGAGAAAGAATCTTCATGATTGTTTCATATCACCTCTGCAGTATACAGTGGAGGAGACTGAAGTCCAAGGAGAGGTACAGTAATTTTCAAAAAGTAAAATAACTAGTTATTGGCAGAACTGGACCTTGAACCCATGGTTATCTATTTTATTCACTAAATCTGAGTACTGAAGTTCCATTAGCTGATAATTTTTAATAACATGGCTCAGCTGGATTTTATGTTTTCTTCACTGGATACTGAAAAATCTACTCTTAATTAGAATAGGGTAAAAAATGGATCAGGATGACAAACAAAAATGACAGCATCATTCTCTACAAAAGGACTTTGAGGATTTTCCCACTTGTTAATATTCCCTCCTTTTCCCTGCCCCTGCCACTTTATGTTTATTTTGTATTGGATTATCATATATACATATATATATATATATATATATATGTGTGTGTGTGTGTGTGTGTGTGTGTGTGTGTGTGTGTGTGTGTATGTATATATCCTTCCCTTCCATCCCTACTTTTGGTAGAATGTAATCTATGAAAGTAGGAAATGTTTCATGATTTACTTTGTTTCCCTAGTGCCAAGTCCATTTTAGATACATCATCAGTTTGATGTTGAAGCCCCTTATCTCAACAAGTAGGGTTGATTATTAGTGTGATAGTAGGGAACATTGTTACTAAGCATTGATAAAGGAGCAGTCTTTATTTCCTTCTCAGGCAGGAGGAAGATGTTGCTGTTTTTGATTACTTCACTACTTTCCTCTGGCCTCCCAATTGTCCAAGCATGGGGAGGATGGAATTTCCAGAATGACAGGGTCTGGAAACTAGAAGCTCTAGGGATCCAGGAGGAAAAGAACTTGCTAGTGCTCACAGCACAAACACTGGGCAGAGTGCTGAATGAGACTCGGTTCCTGATGGTGGAGTTCTGTGAGTACAGTGATCTTCTCAAAGAAATGGGCTCAACAGTTGAATTAAGGCAAAAGGAGAGTTTAAGTATAGCTTACATTTCTGTGGAGTTTTGAGGTTCATAGAACTTTAAAATTTGAGTAAGAAGGAAGGAAAAGGTTTTGCTTTTCTCAGAACAACTGTGTGAGCTATCTAATATTTGCTGTGAAATGTGAGGTATAGGAAGTTACATGACTTACAAAACCAAAGTTCTTAAGAATTGGAAAGGATCAAAGGATCTCATGGCCATGAGACCCTAAAGGAACCCCATTACAATATACCTGGCTAGTGTTCATTCATCCTCTGCTTGAAAATATCTTAAGGGTGGGGATCACCTCTCACCTTTGGATAACTATTAAAGACTAAGTTTTTCTTGATATTTTGCCTAAATTTGTCTCTTTGAGGTTACTATCAATTTTTCCTTATTTTACCCTTTGGGGTCAAAAAAGAGATAATCAAATTCCTCCTTCACACAAAAACCCTTCAAATATTTAAAATCAGTTCTTTTATCTGCCTACCCTAGTTTTATCTTCTCCATGGTACACATATCTAGTCCTACCTTTACATCACAATTCTCATATGCCCCATGAGCTTCATTATTTTTGGTTGTTCTCCTTCTTACATGCCACAGCTTATGAATATCCTTCTAAAACTACCCAGCTCAGACCTAAACAATATTATAGGTGAAGTCCGACAAAAACAGAGTATAGTGCGACTTTCGCTTTCCCCTGCCTGGAAGCTGTACATCTTTGAATTCAGTCTAATATTGTATTAGTTTTTTTAGACTGCCATTTCTATCACACTGTTGATTCCCATTGGGCTTGTATCCTTTAAAACCCTTGATCCTTTTTTATGAAAACAATTCCTGCTTAAAATATGTTCTGTAATCTTGTATATGTGAAGGAAGGGCATTTTAAAATATCCAAATATAAGATTTAACAATTATCCTTTTTGAATTTTACTAGATTCAAATGAATTCTTAATCTTTTGGGTCATATGATCTGCCCTTGTCCTAGTCATTGATGGTCATGCCATCTGCCTTTGTCCAGGTCATTGATGAAAATATTAAACAGCACTGGACCAAGCACAGAATTCTTGGAAATTCTACTGAAGACTTCCTGCTAAGTTGACATTGAACCTTATAATACTGCTCCCTAAACAATTCTGAATCTAATTATTTGTGCTGTTCTTTAGTTCCCCAAAGAATGGATATGAGAAAATTTGTCAAAATCTTTGCTACTATTTAAATAAATGATATCTACCACATTCTCATCATCGACATATTTAGTTATCCTGTCCCTCCCCACCACCCCCTAGGAAATGAGATTATTCATTCAAGAAACTTCTGAATAATAAGCAATGACCTTGTCCTGCTAGCACTTTGCACATCTCTTCTGTGCTTATTATTTATTATAGCTATTTTTGTATTTTTATATCTACCTTCTTTAACTGCATGGATGATCTTTGAAGACAGGAACTATGTCTTAATAACTTTTAATATTTTCACCCAATGTCTAACACAGTACTCTGTATAGAATATGTACTTGATAACTTCCACTGAATTGAATTAAAATATCTATTTATATAGATTGATGATTTACATAGAAAACCTCAAAGAATAATTTAAAAAACTAAATGAAACAAAAGCTTTAGTTAAGTGGTAGGATGCAAAATAATAAAATAAATTCAAAGTTGGATATTTATATATAGCAGAAAAAGAATTCATGAGGAAATAGTAGGAAAAAATCATTCTCAAACAACTACAAAATATTTAAGATATCTACAGAGTCAATCTACCAAGACATAGTCAAAACATACAAATACAATCACAAAATGTTATTTAAAGGAAAAAAAGAATTACTTCAAATTAGAAAGACATTCATTGCTCGTGATGAGGACCATCCATATGCTAGAAATGTTATTATCTAAATTCATTCATATATTATTGCTATATTAATCAAATTACCAAAGAAATTTTCCATGGAACTAGATAAAATAATATCAAAATTCATTTAGAGCAGGGATGGGGAATCTTTTTTTCTGCCAAAGGTCATTGAAGCTCAAGTATCTTGAAAGATCATAAAAAATAGGAATTCAGGGGAATAGAATTTCTAGATTTCAAAATATATTACAAAGATAGAAAATTATACAATATATTTTGTATCATGAAATAATATCTTAAAATCATAAACATCATTTGATATTTCTTTTTTAAATTTTATTAATTTAAGGCTATGGGCTTAAGTGATTTGTCCAAGGTCACACAGCAAGGCAAATATTAAGTGTCTGAGGTTACTTTGAACTTAGATTCTCCTGACTCTAGGGCTAGTGCTTTATCCACTGTGCCACCTGGCTGCCTCCATTTGGTATTTCTTAAACAAATAGAAAAGTGGATCACTGGAACAAAGTTAAAGAAGAATCAGAAACATTTAGTTTCAATAACCTATTGTTCAATAAACCCTTGAACATAAATTACATGGAGAAGTAATTTGATACAAAGCAACATCTTACATTATTTTCTACAATAAACTCAAAATGGATGTGATTAGAATGTAGTAGATCATATCCTTAAAATAGAAAAGAAGCAAATTAGGTACCTTTCATGGTGATGACTAAAGGGAAGAATTCTTAACAAAAAAAATTATAAAGACAATCACCAAAGTTAAAATTGCAAACTTCAATTATTTAAAGCAGAATTTCATCACCAAACCAATGCAGTTAAAACCACTATTGATTGGTGAAATGATTTTGTTTGTTTGTTTTGCATTGAATATCTTTGACAAAGTTCAGTTATACAAAATATATAAGGAATTAACAAAAATACATTTCTAAAGCCACTTTCCAGTGAATAAATAGCTAAAAGATACGAACTGATAGTTTTCAGAAGTGTACATTATTAACTTCATGAAAGATTGATATAAATCATTAATGAAAATTCAGATCAAAACAACTTGAAGATTCCCACTCATACCCAGAAAATTGACAAAGATGATCAAATATGGGAATAGTCAATGATGGAGGCACTTTGAGAATATAGATATTGAACATTGTTGGTACAGCTACAAATTGGTTTATAGTTATTCTGAAAAGCAAGTTGAAATTATTCTAAGAAAGTAACTAAAATTTCTTTGCACCTTGATCCAGAACTCTTACTGTTAGGCATATACCCCCAAAAGACATAAAGAAAGGTTCAATATACTCTAAAATATTCTTGATCACACTTTTGTGTGTATGTGGGAAAGGGGACTATGACAATATCATTGAGCAATACCAATGAACAGGAAGTAAGTTATGATACATGTATCTAATTTATAGTAAGAAATGTTGAATATGAGGAATTCAGAGAAACATGGTTCAAGGTTTAGGCAGTGTGAAGTAAGCAGAATAAGATAAATATATATATATGTATATAATATAAATGTATATTTACATTTACTGTAAGCAAAATGCAACTGATTGTTATGTAACTAAAATGTCCAACCTTGACCCCAGAGAAGAAATGGAGAATAATTTTACTGAAATGTCTACTCTCTCACCTTTATATAAATATAAATATATATAAATATATATGTTTATTTTTTGTTATAAGGACTAGATATTTGGGTAAGGAACCAAGAAATTATTCAGGACCAAGGGTGATGGAAAAGAAAAAAGCTAGAAATAAAAATAGAAAAAGAAGAAAAGTATATCTTATTTGTTTTTCAACAATTTTCATATAATAGAGAATATGGATCTGTCTACAATGGACTTAGAATCAGATGACCATCGTTTGGTGGCTCTTCTCTAGCATTTATTAACTATTAGCCCTTCAGTATGTCACTTATCCTCTTTGACCTCAATTTCTTTCCTGTAAAATTGTGAAATAATATTTGTATTTCCAATCTCACAGGGTTTTTGTGAGACTCAAAAGAGATATGAACACTATTTTGGAATCATAATTCAATATACATCTAAAATCTACCATTACTATGTTATTTTCTATACTGGACAAAAGCCTACATTTAGCTTGATTAGTCTTAAATAAGTAAGTAGGGAAAATTCATTTTTGGAATCTGCAAGAAATCATATATTTTAGAGCATATTAAGGTCTTTTATATAGATTTTTATCAACAAGAGTGGATAGAAACATAAAGAATTTTATCATTTACTCATTTGGCCAAATTTTTAAATTAAAACAGCATCTGCTAGTCTCTGTCTGAGCCAAGTATTCTGTTTAAGCCAAGTTTTAAAGTATTTCATTTTATTTGGCCTAAAATGACAGCTTTTAAATTTCAAAAGGGTTATAGAATTTGGTGACAAAATTCATGGTTGTCCTAGAAATATCTGATATGATGATCCAGCTTGCTCAGTTCAACTTCTTGATTAATTTGAAAATTGACTCAACCTTGAACTTAGATCTCCCCCTATCAGTAAAGTGAAAGGTGAAAATGGAGAAAGACAAGAAGACAGAGATGAATTCAGTTGAATTAGATCATGAGTAAAACATTCACATAGATCTTTCCCCCACCCTACATCTGTAGCTTTCTAATCTAATGATTTCTAGCAATGTTTACCTAACTGTCGCTGTCTTGCCAGAATTTGGAAGGAACTTGCTTTTTGCTCTCCATAAGAAGAAAAATAACTTCTAGAGCTTCTCTCTTTTGTAATAAAAAAATTATCTTAAATACTCTCCAAATCAGTATTTTCCTTTTCCAAAGTGTTTGTTGGATTATAGATTTAGAACTAGAGGAGACATTTGAAGTCATTTGGCAGATGAGGAAAGGGAGACATAGACTAGATAAGTGATTAGTTCAAGGTCTCATAACTAGTATGTATCTGAGTTAACATTTGAATGTAGGTTTAGGTGGTACAGTGGATAAAGTACTAGGCCTGGAGTCAGGACAGTTTATCTTCCTGAGTTCAAATCTGCCCTTAGAGACTTTCTAGTTATTGATCCTAAGCAAGTCAATTAACCCTGTTTTCTTCATTTTCCTCATCTGTAAAATGAGCCAGAGAAGAACATGGCAAACCACTCTAGTTTTTTTGCCAAAAAATAACAAATGGGTTATAAAGAGTCAGATTTACTGAATAACAATTTCCAGATTCCTAGTCCATCGTTCTACCTATTACTACCTCAAAGACTTCTCCATAATGGAATTAATTAAGCCCTAGTCAAGAAACTTCTGCTCTCTATTGCAGGAAAAACTAGAGAATAGAAACATTGTTTTGATGATCCAGAACCACAGACCACAAAGCTAATAATATTATTTGGAAATCATAGATCTAAATCTGAAAGGATCTTCAGAGACTGTCTAATTCACCACCCTTCTCCCATTTTGAAGATGAATAAACCTAGGCTTAAGAGATGTTTGGTGACTTATCCAAGGTTGCACAGAGAGTAAAAATCAGAAATGGGATTTGAATCTAGGTCTTTGTATGAGAATGTCAGTGCTTTTTCTATTGTATCATATTGATATACTCACTGTCTCACTTTAATTCAAATCAGTCTTAAGTAAGACACCACTCTTAAGATGTCTTTGGTCCTCTTTGAGAACAAATGACATGCCGCAACAGTGAAAGCAACAACAACAGCCATTCTATGCTTTCTTTCCTTATTTCTATTAACTGAAGAAGCTAGCCTAGGGCTCCACAGTCACAGAATTCTCGGATCTCAGTTCAGTGTCAACAGTGTCCCAAAGTACTCCACAGAGACATTTGTGACTAACCACCCTGACAGCATTGCTCCCTGTAGAGGCTACGCCCACAGAGTTCTGAACTAGAAAATGCTAACAAAAAAGTCAAATACAGTAAATGTTTTCTTACCTTTTCTCTTCTTTCTTTTTTACTTCTTTGCATTCAGCTCCATACTCAATCCACTTCTCCTGTTCTGCCTTGGCTGATCTGAGACCTGGTCACTTTCTTAATATACTTCATAGTTTATTAGAGTTAGATCCTATCTCTTTTTGTTTTCAGTTTGTCCTCAGATGGCAGTAGTTTTGAGATCCCATTGATCATTTTCCCTGTCATTCTATGGAACTTCTCCAGATGTTTAAGCCTTGGAACACAGTGTTCCAGGGACAGGCACACAATGGCCTTAGAGAAACCTCTTTTTTCCTTGGCATGAGGGCTGTCTTTCAGACTGTAGCAGCATACTGGGCAGATGGCTTCAGAGAACAGTGAGTGGATCATCATAGCTATGTTATCTGTATTGAAGGTACAGCATGCTACCCAGTGAAGAGTTCCCAGTGGTTTGAATTTGCCACCACATCTTGGAATTATTTTCCACTCTCCAACAAAATTAAACAATCTTGGATAATTTATTTCCCTGCTGTGGACCTCAGTTTCTTTGCCTTTAAAATAAAGGGGGGGGTGTGTGTCAGACAAGATGACTTCTAAAGCTCAAATTCTACAACTCCCTTTAGTATTCTAAATCTGTATTTGAATTCAGAAACTTGATCTGACTTGGTTGATTATGGTTGGTTATAAAAAGTGATACTTGTTAGTTTTACATTGTGTCTGTGTTCTCCTTGTCATTCACTTGGTCCAAAGCAACAGAATTCCAACTTAACCCTACAAAAAAATGAGCAAATAAGTTTTATTGTTGTTAGGAGCACACAGTTAATAAATTTCTGAGGACTAGATTTGAACTCACAAAGATGAATCTTTTTGACTTTCAGGCTTAGCACTTTATCCACTGCACCATGTAACTGTGAAGTGGTTTAGAAACTCCAAAATAATTATTAAGCTACAATAACTTCTCTTTGTCCTTGGAGTTCAATATTTGATACCCTGCCCTCTACAGATTAGGCTTTGTTGTTTTGTTCAGGCTAACACTAAAATGAGCTTCAGTCAATCAATATTATGAGAACAGAAGAAGAAAAGATGTACTAGGTGGGAAGAGGTACAGAGGAAGGCTACCAACAGGTCATGAGTTTATAGAATGATTTTTTTTAGGTTTTTGCAAGGCAATGGGGTTAAGTGACTTGCCCAACATCACACAGCTAGGTAATTATTAAATATATGAGGCCAGATTTAAACTCAGGTACTCCTGACTCCAGGGCTGCTGCTCTATGCATTGTGCCACCTAGCCGACCCTATAGATTGATTTTTTTAAAAAAATTATTTAAGGCAATAGGTTAAGTGACTTGCCCAAGGTCACACAGCGAGACAATTATTAAGTGTCTGAGCTTAGATTTGAATTCAGGTCCTCCTGACTCCAGGGCCACTGCTCTATCCACTGTGCCACCTAACTGCCCCCTTGGTCATTGATTTAGAACTGAAAGAGATCTCAGAGACCATCAATGCCAACCTCCTCATTTTGCAGATGTGGAAAATAAGGCCCAGAAAGATTAAAGTTATAATAAGTAACAGAGAGAGGAATTGAATATAGGTGCTCTGACATCATTTCCTTCCCATTTAACAGATTCTACTTGAGTCAAAAGTGATTGAGCAGGAATAAAAGTTTTCTAAGGACCTTTGTGTTCAGTAGGGCTTAGATGCTTTAGGCCTTGGAGTTTTCTATTATGAATAGAATGCATTGTGAGCTATGATTTTTAAACTAAGCATCAATTCAAACATTTGGAACAGGTATCATCACCTAGAGAAATCAGGAAAGGTCTTATGAAGGAGGTGGCTCTACTTGAGCTTTGATCTAAATGAACTTCAGCTTCTAAGAGACAGATATGAGGAAAAAATTCTGTGCCAAATGCTGGGCAAAGGGATTGATAAAGCAGACTGGTTTGACTGGTCTGAAGAGTGAGAATATAGATGTGAGATCAGCCTACAACGGTAGACTAGAACTAGACACTTGGCAGTGTCGTGGACTAGACTTGGATATGTTACATCCTGAGTATATTATATACTGAGAACAGAAGCTGACAAGATGCTGCATTTGGAGCAACTGGAGACTCAGGGAAACCAAACAGGTAGAGAAGGTTGCTGGATACTTAATGTTCCAGATAGACTACTTTGCACTGAAGCCCATTAGGACATAGGCCTTGTATTTCATATGAATGTAACATGTGTCCTCCATGACAATGGAATCCCCTTAAACTCTCTAGATTAAGTGTGATTGGTGTAATCAGTTCTGAAACTCAGTGCTTGAATCATGCAGTACAACTCTTCATTGTCACAACATAAAAAGACACTGCTCACACCCAATAATAAAAACATGTGATTAATATGTAAAAGAAATGTTAGAAACAAAAAAGGTATCTCTGCACTATTCACATAGAAGGACAATTTCTTGCACCACCCTAAATAGGATAGAAATCTCCTGGGGAATTTTAAAAGGAGCTGGGAATGCTGCCTTCCAGTGCATGATGGGACAGGTGAAGAAACTGCCCTTTGTCTCTCTGTCTCGTTTCTTTTCAGCACAGTCTCAGTGATCAACAAGGATATTGGATAACTTCCTTGGAGAGGGGTTCACTTTAGTTGAAATATTTTGGCATAGTTCTAGGGTCATCATCTCTGGCCTATCTAAATGCTGAGCCCAGCCACTTTTTTCCCTTTTACTATAGACTTCTCCTCTCTTTCTTTACCAAGGAAGTTGGTGTCCAACTGACACCAACTCACACATTCAAGTACCTGGGTTTTAGGGAAAACCCAATTTGCCTTACAAAAGCCTAAAAACAAAAAAAGAAAAACAATGGCTGCCTGTCCCACAAGCATGTAGGCTTGAAGCAGCATTAGAAAGTGTCCATTAAGGAAACTTAATGGTCATTTCCTTAACTGTGTCTCAATGCCTTAATTGTCCCTATTACAAGAGCCATGTTTCTTCCCTTACAGTTGGGTTAGGGGTACAATCACCCAGAGTTTTGATAATTAATTTTATTTTAAATACTTGGAATTAGTATTTCTTGTACTTGATATACAAATACATTCAAAACACTATCCTGTAGCTTCTCTCCTTTCCATTTACAAGAATATTCAAGTTAACCCTATTTTTTAAAAAAAAAATCTCTTGCCTTCTTAGGCTGTTATGCAATATTCCCCCCCCATTTAAATGACAATCTTTTAAAATATTAATAGACTGCACTATTTCCACTTGTTAAATGCCTTGCAATCTGACTTCTGATCCTACCATTTTATTGAAATTCTACTCACAAAAATCATCAGTGACCTTTAAATGACTAAATATGAGAGCTTTTCTTGGTTCTTAACCTTGATCTTTCTGAAGTATTTCACATTCTTCATATCCATCACCTTTTCTTGGCTTCCATAGCATTCTTCTCCCCTTTGTAGTTAGATGATAATTACTTTTTCTCAGGTTCCTTTGCTTGTCCATCTACACATTCTCTACTACCTACATTCTGATATCTCCCAAAAATCTTTGCTAGTCCCTCACCTTTCTATACTGTTTCCCTAGTGATCTCATTTTGTCTATTCAGACAAGTTATCACTTCTAACTTTCATGCAGATGGCTACATCTATATGTGTACATACATGTATCTATGTATATTTATCTATATGCACATATATACATACATATATACACACATAAATTTATATGTATATATGCCTTTATTTCTCTCCCCTTAACTTTAGTCCCACCTTCTTCAACTGCTGGAAGTTCAAAATCAATATATACAAAATGTACCTACCTCATCATCCTTTTAAACTTTCTTCACTTCTCACGTTCTTTATTTTGTTAGAGACATCTCCTTCCAGTCACTCCAGCATGGTGCTGTCTTTGACTTTTTCCTCTTACTCACCTTCTGTATCCAATCAGTTGCTAAGCCCTATCAATTCTGTCTTATATCTGTCTTGTATCTATCTATATGTTTTATATCTATCTCTTTTTCACTCACAGAGGCACCATCCTAGTTCATCATTTCTCATATGGATTGGCACACTAGATAAAACACTGGTCCTGGAGTATGTAACATGAATTCAAATTTGGTTTCAGGCACTTACTAGCCCCATGCCTGGATAGATCACTTAACCTCAACCTACCTCAGTTTTTTCAACTAAAAATTAGGGATAATAATAATAATAACACTTAGGTTCCAGGGTTGTTGTGGTGTTATTTAAGTGTTAGTTATCATTATTTTCATATTCTACTTAAATCTTTCCTCACCTTTCTATACTGTCTCCCTGATGATCTCATTTCATCCATTCACACTTCTAACTTTCATGCAGATGACTACATCTATATGTGTGCTTGCATGTCCATCCTTCTTTCTTGCCCATCCTTCATGTGTTTTTCAAATTAATCTTCCAAGCTACCATCACTGCTCACAAACTTTCAGTAACTATTTTCACAGTAAAATTCCTAGGAAAATGTTGTCTAAACTATCTTTGCTTTCATTTCCCCTTCACTCATTCCCCACTTAATTCTTTGGAATCTGACTTCCAACATCATTATTCAACTGAAAACCATTCTTTCCAATGTTCTCAGTGATCTCTCCCTCCTTGTTCCCTTTCCCAAATCATATTAAAAGGTTGAATTCCCTAAGGGATGACTGCCCTAGATTCACAATACTCTATTGATTTGAATTCCTATAATTATAGCTCATAGGTTTTCATCCCTAACCCCAGTTCCTGTACATGTGCAATGTTTTGAAATGATGTAAAACACTGAGTCAGCTACCAACAATAATCAGCCATTTGACACAATGAACTCAAAGCAAAGGTGTTTACAGAAATATTAAAATGTGATTAATAATAACAAAATATTGCTCCTTTATACCTGTTACATACTCTTTCCCAAATAAACAAAGGATCAGTAAGAAAAATGGACATATATGTAGATTATAATCCTATGGAGGAAGATGCATTATAAGACTTCCTTTCTTTCTCTCCCCCCTTCCCCAATACTTGGTATACAAATGCCTGGGGACATACACATCTTCAGGTGAAAAATCAAACTGTCCTGGGTAAAATTCCTTCATGTAGGACAACTACAATTTTCTCAATTATTCTTTGCAACACATAGCACCTTCCAAATCTACATCCAAACCCCCCCGCCTTCAAAAAGAGAATCATGTTAAAGAGCAAAGTTCTGGAGATGACAGATCTAGGTTCAAATTCCATCTATGATTATTGATCCCTTTGTGGTCTTTGGGAAATCATTTGACTTCTATATGTCTTGGTTTCCTTATCTGCAAAATGAAGAAGACTTGATGAATACGGACTCCCTTCTAATCTATAAACTATGAACATAATGAATCTTTTCATTGGTATAAGGTGTTAAAATATTTTGGGGACTTTACTTAAAATAAAGGGAAAAATTAATATGTAGGGACATGAGTTTGAACTAAATGATTCATGGCTTCTGGATGTAGCTCAGTAATGCGCATTTTCTGTAATAAATTTTTATTAAGAAGCCCTTGGGAAAAGCTTGAAGACAACTTTGGCATATTGTGATCTCTATGAATGCTATACATAACATGTTTTAGTGTCAGTTTAACATCAAAATCTTTTATTATCCAAGAAATCCTTTATTATTTTTAATTCATTTATCCTTATTCTTATGATTTTAGCACTTTAAAAATGCTATCTAATGTTGAACACTATTTTGAAGTTATGCAAAACATTGAGTCAATCATCTCTACAATCACTGGTATTTTCTCAGGAGGCAGTGAGGTTCATCTCCCAAAAGTCAATCACAACCTTCAGGAAAACAACTAAATTCATTTTCAACCTTTCATTTCCATAGCATTCTTTCTCCTACTCCCACTTATTTGTCCTTCTTCTCTGTCATGTCACATCCCTCAGAAATGAGAAAGAAGGAAGCAAAGATGGAAGGAAGAAGGGAAGAAGAGGAAAGGAAATGGAAAGATTATTTTTAAAAGAAATTAAATAGGCTTACAACTATCTCCAAAGAGGTGTTGGACTCCCCCAAAGCACTAATTACTTGGAACTTCTAGAACATCAGATGAACCTTATCCTATGGACTTTAAGTTTATAAGGAGTGCAGATAAACTGAAATCCACAAAGAATAAACAGTTTGTTTGCTCAAAAGAAAAAAATAGCATGTGGAACCTCTTATAGGTGCTTAGGAGCACTACTGGGCACCAAAGATATCCAGATAAGCTCCAGATGTGCCATCTCTGAGCTACCCTCCACCCCAATTTGTATACATGGGTTAGTTCCACTAAGAGTACCAGTACAGATTCAAGGTAATCTGACTCTTTTACTTTCTATAATTTCATAAAATAGACTCAGGGGGGTGGGGGAGACTCAGTTATCAGAGGTCCCCTAAACAAACCCCCCTACACAACTGCTAAACCAAATAATCTTTTAAAAATATCTTCATTTCTATTGATCTTTCTATAGATTTTAATATTGATGATTATCATCTTCTCTAGGATTCTTGTTCATATCTGGGTTTTCATAACATTGTTTTCTCTTGACTCTCCCTTTGTACATCTGGCCATTCCTTCTCAATCTCCTTTGTTGTATCATCCAAGATTCTATCTTGGGCCCTTTTATTTTCTTCGATCTCTCTCTGTCTATGTCTCTGTCTCTCTGTCTCTTTCTGTCTATCTGTCTTTCATCATATCAACTCCTGTGTGTTCAGTTATAAGTTCTATGCTAATGACTCTCAGATCCACTTATCTAGTCCTATTCTCTCTTCAAATCCATATTATCAAATATTTTCAATTGTGTCCCTTAGCCATCTCAAACTTAACATATTTAAAATATAACTCACCATCTTTCTGTAAAGGCTACCTCTTTCCCTAAAATTCCTATTTCTATTTAAGATTATCACCATCTTTCCAGCTACCCAGATTTGCAAACTCTAGCTCTTTGCTCTCCTTCACCTTACACATTCAACTGGTTGCTAAGTCTTGTCAGTGCTGCCTCCTCAACATCTCTCCTAAATGTTCCCCCATGTTTAAAAAAGTTTAATAAATTATTTTTTTCCTAAATTACATGTAAAATAATTTTAGCATTTTTTTTCAAATTTTGTGTTCCAAATTCTCTCTCTCTCTCTCTCTCTCCTCTCTTCCCTCCTTCCTATTGAGAGAGCAAGAACATCTTAAAATAATGCTGTTTCTGAGTCCAATGTTCTCATAGTTTTGCTCATTTCACTTTGCATCAATTCATGTTAAGCCTTTTTTTAATGATATGCAAAAATATTTTAAACATTCATCTTTTTGAAAGTTTTTGAGTTATGCCATTTGAATTTTACCATCCTCCCTTCCCTCCCCCATCCCCATGGCAGTGAACAATTTGATTATAAATTATAATTGTGCAATCATGTTTAACATATTTCTATATTAAACATGTTGTGAAAGAAGAATTAAACTAAGGGGGGGGGAAGACCATGAAAGTGAAAAAAATATGAAAAATTTTTGTTTCCCTCTGTTCTGTCTTCCCCCATTTGAATTTTTCTTTCTCTGTTCTCCTTATCCCACCTCACCATTGTTTTCCTTCTGATTGCTAACTGTCTCACACTGTCCTTTCTTTTTTTTCCCCTATTACTTCCCCATTAGGAATGTTTATAATTTGCTCTTTGAACCAAATCTATTGAGAGTAAGATTTACTCAGTATTTACTCTCTCCCTTCTTCCCTTTACTATAATAGGTCCTTTGTGCCTCTTCATATGGCATTAATTATACTCTAATGCCTCCTCCTTCCTCTTCATGCTTCTCCTTTTACCTCATTTGGCCACTCTCCTACTCTCCTGGCCTAGACTCTCATCACCTTCTGTCTGGACAATTGTAGTATCCTTCTACTTGGTTTCTACTCTTCCTCTTGTCTCTACTATACACAGCTACTTACGATTTAGGTATTTCTTAAAAACAAAGGTATCATCACATCATCCTCCTGCTGAAGAAACACTATTGGCTCACTCTTGCCTCCAGGGGGAAAAACCCCACAAACTCCTCTTTGAAATTGAAAACCTTTCACAGTCTGGTCTACTTTTCCAGACTTATTATAAATGAATCTCTTTCATATACTTTCTGTTCCAATCAATCTGACCTACTTGTTATAATGTGCACACAACATTCTATCTCTTATGTCTGTAGGATCATTAATCTACATCTGGGAGAAACATCAGAAATCACTGAGGCTAATGACCATTATTTTATAAATAAGGAAACTAAGATCTAGGGAAGGTGGACTCACCTGAGGTGACACAAATAGTAAGTGGCAGAGGAGCGACCACAGCCTAGGGCTTCTGAAAGCAATTAGTACTCCTTTTTTTTTTTTAAATTAGTACTCTTTCCACGAACTGTGTGTGCTTACTTTGCCTTTGAATACACCTTTCCTATGCCTGTTCACTCAATTACTCAGTTACTCAATTCTGCTTTGTAGAATCCTTAGCTTTCTTCAGAACCCAGTTTTAATGCCATCTTATACACAATGATTCCTGAAGCCCCAGCTGCCAGGACCCTCTCCAAACTATCTTTTATTAACTTTATGTGGATTTTATATTTGCCTATAAATGCTTATAGTTCCTCTGATAGGAGGTAAACACTTGGGAAATGGAAACTAATTTTTTTAGGTAGATATCTGACTTAGTGAAGAGAACACTAAACCTGGAGTCAGGAAGACTTGAGTTCAGATATGGTCTCAGATATTTACTTGCTGTGTGACTGGGCAAGTCACTTAATCCTGTCTGCCTCAGTTTCTTCTTTCACAGTATGAGCTGGAGAAGGAAATGGTCAACAACTCCAGGATTCTTGCCAAGAAAATCCCAAATGGGGTTATGAAGAATTGAAGACTGAAATAAATGAACAATAACAACAACAAATACTACACATAATAAGTAGTGCTTGTTAATTAATTGACACTCTATTACCTTTAGATTAAATATAAATGCAGATTCCCTGGGTAGCATTTATAAGCCTCCCCAATCTGGTTCCAAACTACTTTTCCAGACTTCTTGTACATTATTCCTCTTCATGCTCTTAACCCTATAGAATCCTATTTGTTCTTGATCTATATTGTTTATTTCTTATATGGAGTCACATAGGCCTTGTCTGGATTACACTCATCCTGATCCTGCAGATTCCTTATTTTCCTTCAAGACTCAACTCAGATGCCACCCCCTCTCTAATACCCCCTCTGTTGTTTCCAGTTAGAAGTGTTCCTTTTTATCATAGCATTTTCCAAGAATACTTTTTCTAGCTCTTTCTCCCATCAAACTTTATTTCATATTATACTTATATCATTTTCTCTCCAGTCAAACATAAGGTTTTTAATGATGGTGGTTGTATGTCTTCAACATATTTTTTTTTGGTATTCCTGGGGTTTAGGGCAATGCCTCAGACTTGATTTCTTTAATAGATCTGAGAGCTTAATAATATGACTGTTCCTTTCAGAAGTGCAAATTTTAGTCCTTCTATACTTCTTTCTGTGTAATACTTATCTATGTTGTTATTCAGTTGGTTTTCATTTGTATCCACCTCTTTGTGACTCCATTTGGGGCTTTCCTGGCAAAATACTGGAGTGTTTTGCCATTTCCTTCCCTAATTCATCTTACAGATAAAGAAACTGAGGCAAATAGGGCTAAATGACTCACCTAGACTTTCACAGTTAGTGTCTGAGGCCAGATTTGAACTCAGAAAATGAGTCTTCCTGACACCAGGTATGGCTTTCTATCCATTGTACTACCTAACTGCCTTGGTGTTTATCTAAGTCCTTCCATGAATCCTACACAGGACTTCCACCCAGTCAACTTGCTTAGAAGCTTTCCTTTAGATCTTTTTATATCCTATGGATATATATATAGAAGATGTGGGTTATTCTTTGGTTTTCCTTTCCTCTTACAACATGACTAGTCCATCTCCTTATTCAGCCATCTTTGATGGTATATTTTATGCTACTTTTTTTCCTATGCTGAAATATATTGCAACCTATTCACAGACCCTATGGACTTCTCTATTACTTTGGGAGAGACTTGCAAATTTTATTTCTTCATGGACTGTTATATTCAAGCCATATGGAATCATCAGACAAACATTGATAATAATAAATCTTTATTTCATATAAAAAGTAGACATAATTCAAAACATCATGTAAAATCATCAAAGCAATACAGGTCATTTTCTTCTTTTTAATCCATTGCTATGTTTGTCCAAAATTTCACCTAATATTATAACAGGATCTGGACAGCCGTCATTCTTCATCAACTTAGTTTTTCCAAAGTTCATGGGTAGACCATGATCTCTTATAGACCAAATCTCTTATAGGACGTTTTTGCATTGTTCTGGAGCTTGATTCAATCAGCAACATGTCTTCTGCAAAAAGGAGCAGGGATTCCATAGGGAATCCTTATTTCATTTATACTCTTCAACAAACAGCCTCCAGAAGTAGTCAATAAATTCCCTCCCCCATACATATTTTTGTTTCATGACTTATTTTATGTTTTGTGTGTTCTTGACCTCTTTTTCCTGATCCATCCAGATCATTTTGTTTGACCAACCCTTACCCATCTGAATCCAGAGAGATTGGTCTTGAAAAGGAAATCTTGAGAGGTGATTGCAGAATAGGGCAGTGGGTGAGGAGGTAGCGGTTGACTGAACATGATGGATGGGAGGTATCGAAAGCAATGATGATGATAAAGCAGGCAGGGGACTGAAATCGATCACAGAGTAAGGAGGAAGTTTCATTTTTTTAATTCATTGATTGGCAATGTAATGGAAATGATTATTCACTTTCTGATGCTGTTATATAAGTAGCTGTCCTGATTTGAGACCCGGCACATGGTTATTATCCTGCCAAAGAACAAAAAGATCTTATAGAAACTGGCTTTCTGTTGGACTTGCAATTTGTACCCAGTAACTGAGGCAATTTGTACATTTTTCTCTCTGTGCCCAGATGAAAAGGAAATTGATAAAGATAAAGTGTTCTGGTTTCAAAGAGAATCAATACTTTTTTTCTGCCCCCACCCCCAACCCACTATTTTGTGGACACTTGGATATAAGAGGGAAATAGACTAGTGTAACTAATAACATATATACAATGAATGGCCAGGCTATCAGATGAAAGAGAAACTATTTTTCCTTTTCAGCTTCCAATGAGGCATGAATAAACTACCAAATGGAATTATGAGTCAGGGATCAGGTTTTCCTGGACCCTTTTCCCCTCATATTCTAGGTCTGGGTTTTCCACCCCAGAGTATTGATAGTGCCCAGAGGCATCTCAAAGAGCATCTACTGACTTGCTAGACTTCTCTCCACGGTGGACTGTCTCTAGTCCAACCTACAATACTGGCTCTCAATATTCCTCTTCCTGATATAGGTCAACAGAACCATGTTGTGTACATGTATACATCTGGGGATGCACAAATTGGGTTGATTACTCTAAGCCCAGGACCTCAACTTTGTGATTTTTCAGGGAAGAGAAAGGAGTAGTTGCAGCAAGTTGCAATGGAAGGGGAAAGATAGATGATTCTGTGAGAACCTGAGCTTGAGCTAATGACCATGTAAGAGCTTGAGGCAAAAGGACTGGTATTAAGACAATGACATGGGGCGGCTAGTTGGCACAGTGGATAGAGCACTGGCCCTGGGGTCAGGAGGACCTGAGTTCAAATCTAGCCTCAGATACTTAATGATGGTGGTTGCATGTTTCAGCATATATTTTTTTTTTTTGGTATTCCTGGGGTTTAGGGCAATGCCTCAGACTTGATTTCTTTAATAGATCTGAGATCTTAGTAATATGACTGTTCCTTTCAGAAGTGCAAATTTTAGTCCTTCTACACTTCTTTCTATGTAATGCTCATCTATGTTGTTATTCAGTTGTCCACACCTAGCTGTGTGGCCTTGGGCAAGCCACTTGACCCCATTTGCCTTGCAAAAAAAAAAAAGACACTGACTGCCTGGCCCCATATCCCTTCTCCCTTGGCACAAACACAACTAGGCTTCCAGGAGTTTTCTCCCCTTTCAAGGTTTCTGCAGATTTCATTCAAATATATACTTGGGAGGCAGTTGCTTGTCATTCTCCTAGGGATGACTTAACTAACCAAAGATGCCTTTGGCTCAGAGAGACTGGATCTGACAGTGAATTCAAGACACTCATTCCCTGGGAAATTAATTGTCTTGTGACTGAGGAATGAATATCAGTGATCTTTGAAAGATGATGGGGGGGAGGGGAACAACCACAAAATGGAGAGTTTTATCAGGATTCAATCATGCCAGAGACAGCATTTCACACACCTTCCCTTCATTATGGGAAGGTCACATTAGAATATCACCACTTTCCATTTCAGTGAGGAAGTAATAAAAGACTCAGGTGATAGTTGAAATTTCTAAGGAAGAGCATTCAATGACCACAAAGGGCACTCAAGTGAAAGACCTTGAGAGTAGTCCTCTCACTAGTCTATCTCCAGTCAATACCCAAAGGGCCTCCCTAGGTCTTAGGTGTCTGTCTACTCAAACTTTTGATTATTTATGATATAAGCTATCAGTCTCTGCTTTTGAGTAAGTATAAAATGCTTTTCTTTTTGATCCTCCATTTCCTTTGCTGGCTCCTCAGATCAGATGCTCTTCCCATAGGTGTTTTTCAGAGTTCTGTACTAGTCCCTCTTTTTTTATCCTATAATACTTCGCTTGGTGATCTCATCATTGTTCATGGATTTAATCCTATCTCTATACTGGTAATATGATTCTTAAATCTACCTATCCTACCCAAACTCTCCACTGACCTCCAATCTTGCATTTCCAACTGCCTTTCATTTTAAACTCATTATGTCCAAAACTTTCACCCTAGGCCTTCCTCCCTCCCCCTTAACTTTCTTATTACTGCAGGGGGTAACACCATCCTCCCCATTTCTCAGGATAAAACTTAAGGGTCATTCTGTGTACCTCACTTTCTTTCACCCTCAATAATCTGTGTTGCCAAGACTTGTCAATTTTACCTTTACCTCTGGAATATGCCCTCTTCTCTCCTTGCCACTGTCAACACTGTGATGCAGAGCTCATTATTATCTCATGCCTGGACTAGGTGTGTGTGTATATATATACATATATATATATATATATATATGTATATATATATGTATATATATTGTAATTATAATTGTAATTGTAAATATATATGTAATAAATAATTTATAATAGCTTATTTGTGGGTCAGTCTGCCCCAAGTATCTCCCACTCTAATCTGCCCATCATTCATTGACCAAAAGGATTTTCCTAAACTACAGGCTCCTCTTAATGTGACCCCTCCTAATCAATAAACTCCAGAAACTCCTTATCTTCCAGTATCAGATACAAAAGTTTTTGTTTGACCTTTAAAGTCCTTCACAATCTAGCCCTTTCCTATTTTTTCCAGTCTTCTGGAACATTAATTCCCACCATGTTCCTTTCAATTTAGTGATACTAATCCCCTTGCTATTCCATAAACAAGACATTTTGTCTCTTGACTTCTGGCATTTTCTTTGGCTATCCATCAAACTTGGATCCATCAACGTTGTCCATTGACTTCCCAGGTTTACTTTAATTCACAAATTAAGTCTCATTTTTGACAGGAATACTTTCCCAGCTCTTCTTTATTCTAATACCTTCCATCAGATAATTATTTTCTATTTATCCTGTGGATGATTTGTGCATATTTGCACATATTTGTTTACATGTTGTCTCCCCCCCTTTATTTTATAAGCTACTTGAGGACAGGAGGTATCTTTTTCCTTTTCTTTATATCCTCAGCATAATGACTAGAACATAATAGGAACTTAATAAATATTGATTGATTGATAGGCATCTACCCATAAACACCAATCCTTTGTTGTTCATTTCTGTTCAACTCTTTGTGATCCCATTTGGGATTTTCTTTGCAAAGATATTGGAGAGGTTTGCTATTCCTTCTCTAGGTTTATTTTACAGATGAAGAACTGAAGTCAACAGAGTTAAGTGGCTTGCCAAGTTCACAGAACTAGTAAGTGTCTAAAGTCAAATTTGAACTCAGGAAGATGAGTCTTTCTGACTCCAGGTCCAGTACTCTATCTATTGCATCATCTAGCTGTCCTAAACCAATTCTAAGCAGTATATATACTTATATATACTTGTCCATCTGTACCTACATGTTCCCATTTTTGTTTAGGGACACCATAGAAGATTGCTTCTTATTCCTTGCATCTCTCTCACCTCTATAAATTTATGCCTCTTCTTTGTCATTTTTCTTTCCTTGTTTCCCTTTCAGATAATCCCCTATCAAGACAATCCCAAAATCTGATAAAGGAAATGGGCAGAGCAGTGGATATAATGGGAAAAGAAAACACTGGAGTCCTGTTTGGCAAAGTGAACATCACCTCCGAGAAGTTGTTAGAACAAGAGTTTGCTATTAAAGATGTCCCCATGGTGAAGCTTTTTGTAGAAGGTCAAAGACAGCAGCCCATTGATTGCAGAGGTAACTGGTCTCAGTCCCTTACTTGCAATTCCTTGCTCTGCATGGAGTCTTGTTCTCTGAGAGAACTTGGTTGAGGGAAGCAATAGCTGAGCTAAAGGAAAGAGAGCTCTCACTCAGCCCCTTAGGCCATTAGCCTAACTGGGCAGGCCTCCAAGCTATACTTTGGATCCAGTCTTTTGCCACCAAGTCTCATCAAAGCTCTCTGTTACTTCAGCTGGCCAAGGAAGTCTGCTGACATGTAGTGCTGGAGGCAGAGAAAAGAAAGGGAGGGAGGGAAGGAAATTTTTTTTTTCCTCTAGAGTCTGTTTTCTTCCTACATCCCAAACTCCTGTTGTTATGCTGAGCTCCTTTTAGCCCCTTTTGTTTTGCAGCTTGTGATGATACTGACAATTCATTATGATCCCAAGAGTTTCTGGTAAACCAAAGGGAACACAGAGTTTTAGAAGAGAGATGCAGAGAATAGAGAAACTCCCAGAAAGTCTGGGGCATTACTGAATTGGGTCTAAACATAGCCCAGTGGGAAGAATATCAAACTGAATCTGAGAACACCTGGACCCTAATCCTAGTTTGGCATGAGAGTAAATTAGCTGGATTACTTTGATGGCATTTTACTCTACCCTTTTCCCAGTTATTATCTTCTCTAAAAGGAGAGGGTTGGACTAGGTCATTTCTGCCATTTCTGTCCCTTCTAATTTGATCTTTCTTTGAAATGTGGAAAGAAGGCTGGACTTGAAGTTAGCTTTCTGAATATTAGTTTATCCTTCCCTGTAAAAATGGGTCCAAGAATATCCACTATACTTACCTCACATAATTGAAAAAAGGGATCAAGTGAAATACTATACAGAAAGCATCTTATTATTCTGTGAAAGGGAAAACTTTTCTTTCCTCAATCTTCCAATGATAAGAACTAAACTTCCCAAGGGGAGTTGGACAGGGAAGATTTGAGCATGTTCGATCAGGATGGGTTTTTGATTGCTCTCCATATATGGATGTTCTAGGTCTTGGTCAGGTATGAGGATGACCTTTATTTTCGGGGTTTCTGGAGACCGAATTTCATGGTCTTTAGCAAAGATAGTAGTGGGAGAATGGGGATTGGGAGAAGTGGTCAGTAGGTTCCACAAGAGGAAGAAATGACTTTGGTGGGACAAAGGAGATTGTAATGGGGATCCTGCTGAGGAGCTGATGATTTTTTGAAGGGTATGAAAATCAAGGGGAAATTTCATTAGTAGGAATTCTGACAGTGAAAAGCCTAGATTTGGAGTCAGCTAGAGCTGTTTTGGAATCCTGCCTCTGCAGTTTTTTCAATGTGTGACTCTGGGCAAGGGACTTGCCTTCTCTGGGTCTCATTTTCCTCATTTTGATGACTGAAATTGACCTCTCAGGTCCTTTCAAGCTCCAAATTTATCATTAATCATTAATTAATCCAAATGGATTGTTAAGAATAGATTCTGACTTATGATCTAATCCATGAGTATAGAGAGAATGTTACAAAGTACACAAGAACAGACCAGAAACAGGGGAGACAGGATGATAAAGTGGAAAAGAACATTAGTTCACTTCAGGGTGTTATTGTGAGGATTAAGAGATAAAGGACTGTGAAAGCTTTGCTATTATTTTCATAGAGTTAGGCATTCAAGAAATATGAGGGGCAAATACCCCACAATATAGTCACTAGGCCAGAGTTGAGGCTACTACTGATCCTTTGATATCAGGTACCGTTACAGAATTATTGGAGCCAGAAGGTGTTTCAATGGTCATCCAGTTTACTTCTTCCCCTTCATTTTACAAAGGAGGAAATTCAGGCCTAGATAGGTTTAATGGGACTAAATGCTGAAGATCAATTACACAGGTAATAAATATTAGAGACAGAACTCAAACTCAGGTCTTTTGACTAAAATGTATCTTTTTTTTCCTGCTACATCTGGCAAAGAGAAACAGTGCAACTTCCCTCCAAACTGACAGATAACTTCTCTATTTCTCAGAGTTAGGGTGGATAAGTGTGGGGAAATTCTGGATCCAATGGTCAGCCTGATCTTGTTTGCTGAGCCACCCCTCTGGCATTTTTTGAGTTTGCCCTGGTTTCAGGCAAGGTTGCTTTCCCCTCCCCTCTTGTTTCCCAGACATCCCAGAGTGAAGGAAACATCCAGAAAACAAAGTTGGGTCGAGAAGTCTCTGGATTTTCCCTAAATAGTTCTCCAAACCCTTTCTTCTCTGTTCTTAATAACAATTGTTGTCTGACTTGTCCATGCTTTATTGGAAATTCCCCAGTCAAGGCCCCATCCTCATCAAACATTCCTACAACATCCATCATATATCAGACCTTTCAGATTGCAAAGGTGTCTTTGACACAGAGGAGTGTTGCTGGCTGATTGGAGAAACTAGATCAGCCTTCACCTCTCTTCCCCCTCCTTTTAAAACATTAAAAGACAGAATACACTTAATGTCCAATGTGTAAGAGAGACAAATTTCCATAGGATGTTGGAGAATAAAAAGATACTGTTTTATATTGAAGGATGAAAAAGATCAAGGAAAGATTTATGATCTTCAGCTACTCTCTTTGTCTTAGGAATAAGATGTTACAACCCCTATACCTGCATCCACCCAACTGGAAGGGAACCTGCCCCCCCCCCCCCCCATCTCAAAGCTAGAATTCTGGAACTGGGATGAAACTTAGAGAGATTGGAGCTGGTAGTTTAGCATCTACTTCAGTTCACTGAAGTTCTCTTGGTAGTCAGCAGAGGGCAATAGTTTCATATACCAAAATTGCCAGAACAGTTACCAGTCAAAAATGAACATTGTCCAGGTTATGTAAGAGGCAGAGCAGACGCCATGATCTACATGACAGCAGAGTTTTGGGATTTCTGAGGAGTGAAGGGTGGAGAGGAAAACTGATTAGATTGCTGAGAGAATAACCATTATTCTAGTAGACCATTTATTGAGGGAACTTGTCATCAAGGAGAGGGCTCGTTTCTTCTGAAAGCTATCTGCCTTATAATTAAAGTTAGAAAATTTCATTCTAATATATTTACTTCTAGGCTCAGGATTTAAATAGAGAGAGCTATTGGTGAGGAGGGATCATATAGGGAATTTTTAAAAATTCCCCAGAGTGGGCAGCTGTATTTCCCATCTTCCTATAGACTTAACTCCAATGATTAAGGACTATATGCTATATGGGAGGACAGAAGAGGGGAAGAACTGAGACTTTCCTTGAGGGCATCAAATTTGACTGTATTCTTCTCAACTAGTCTAGACAGCCTTTTGTCATCCATTCCTTCTCTCTGGGACAGCTAGGTGGTAACAGTGGATAGAGCACTGACCCAGAAGGATGGGAGTTCGAATCAGCCTCAGACACTTGACACTTACTAGCCATGTGACCTTGGACAGGTCACTTAACTCTGATTGCCTTTCATCCAGGGCTATTTCCAGTCATCCTGACTTATATCTAGCCACTGAACCCAGATAGTTCTGTAGGAGAAAGAGACTAAGCACAGCCCCACCTTACTCAAGTCCAATTCATGTATTTGATATGTCATCACCTCCTTGATGCCATGGTCTTCTTTGAGACTGAAAGACAAACATTAATTTCTTCTCTCTGGGAGTGGGGACCTGAACCTTGGACCTGTTTTCTTTTGTCTAAATTTGTCTAAATACAGAAAGCAAGGATATTGCAATTTTGGAAAAGTGGATGGATTTGGACAAAATCTGTGAGACTAGATAAGGGAATTTTGAAATATTTCATCTCTGAGACCCTTCTATGAAATAGAGTGACTTGGAATTTATCTGTAGGCTATACAATGTTAGAGGCATGCTAAATATTTCCAAACCTTATTTCATTTGGGGATCTCTGGAATGTAACTAACACCAAGGAAGATGATAGAAATAAGCTGGGAATTGGAACACCTGGGTTCTAGGCTCAGCTATGTCATCAAACAGCTGTATGATCTCGGGTATGTCACTTAATATCTCTGAACTTCAGTTTTGTCATTTACCAAATGGGAATAATATTGTCTGATCTAACCAAATGTATATCATAAAAGCTATCCAACATTCTTCATGGGATTGTATGAAAATACTGTGGACAATTTAAAAGGAAAGTATTATTAAAACATAATAGGTAGATGGAGTTTTGTACTGCTCATTTAAAAGACCCATTAAAATAGTGCTTATTCCTATAGTGAAACATCTTTGTAGAGATTTCCATGAATAAATGAGAGAAAGAAACAACATTGAGTCTAGGAACTATGCAAACTTCCATGAGATCTCTGTAAATCATTCACGATGAGTTTCTGGCTCAGTCATTATGGCATCATCTGACTTTTGAAAGACACTGACTCCATTAAGCCAGTTACCAGGAAATGGACTGAATCAAGAAGTGCCTGCTGCTGTTATTCCAACTGTGTGTGGATGACCAGGATGGCCACGGTGCCCTGATAGTAACAGGATATATTATCAGGCACCTCAGATTTGTGAAGTTTAGAGAGATCAGTGAAACTATCATTCTTTCCTTTCTTAGGGAGATTTGTCAATTTGAAATACTTAATTTCTGAGAGTCAGATCAAATACAATGTTGATGGAATTGGCTACCCGGAGATGTGATATAGGCTGGAAACAGAGCAAGACAAATTCACAGATATTGACTACATTGTAGGTTATTGAAGGAAGTGAGTGATTAAAAAAAGAATTGGCATCTATAAGCACTTAAATTTCAAGTTAAACATTTTAGCTATATTATTTCCTTTGAGCCTTACTGAACAATGCTGTGAAAGTAGGCACTAAAATTATTATTAATCTGATTTTATAGATAGGGAAACTGAGAAGGTTAAGTGATTTGTCAGAAGTCACGTAACTTTTATTTGAGGTTTTATTTGAGCCCAAGCTTTTTTGATTCCAAACCAAACATTGCATCCTCAACATTATGCTACTTTTTGTGGAGACGTAATTTAAATATGTCAGTAACAAAGAGTAAGGATCCATTTATTCTCCAATTGTTTATAGCAAACCTGTTGAATGTAAGACATGCAGATCAGAGATGTGCCTCACACATTCCCCAGTTTCCATTGATTAGCTATTATGGTTTTATTATCCATAAATTGATTCTGGTTTTCATGAATCACAGACACCTGAGCAGAACTTTCCCCTTTCCCTGTATCCATAGTCCTCCAAGACCCTTGCTCTTCAATTCATTTATATCCTGTGAAAACTCCATTTTATTAAAAATATATAGGTGTGGCTAGGTGGCGCAGTGAATAAAGCACCGGCCTTGGAGTCAGGAGTACCTGGGTTCAAATCTGGTCTCAGACACTTAATAATTACCTAGCTGTGTGGCCTTGGGCAAGCCACTTAACCCCATTGCCTTGAAAAATCTAAGATATATATATATATATTCTACTTCATCTATACAGTGCCAGGAGGTAGAAAGAGCCAACTTTCTTGTTTTCTACTTTCTTCTTGACCGCTGCCAATACCTTTAGTATTGTCTTCTCCTCTGACATTTTATCTGGCTATCTCCTATTCCTAGTTACTTTTTAATTACTTACTTAATTACTTACTTCTTAGTTACTTCATTGATCAACATTCTCTCTCCATTCATTACCTGAGTCTGTCTCTCCACCACAACTAGTTCCCTTGGCAAGTTGGTCTCCTTTCCTTTCATACTGAAACTGTTCTTCAAGCTATCAGTTATCTCTTAGTTACCAACATTTCTCAGTTCTTATTCCACTTTACTTTGCAACTTTTGACACAGCTGACCACCCTGTCCTCCTGGATATTCTCCGCTTTTCTGGGTCTCCTCCCTCTCATCTAGTCATTTCTTCTCAGTCTCTTTTGTTGGATCCTCAACCATCTTCTGTCTACTGTATGAGTATTTTCCAAGGCTAAATCCAGGTTCCTCTTCTGTTCTTTCTCCATATTTTCACTCTTGTTTCTTGCTGTTGTTTTTTGTCCTTCTCAAAGATGACCAGCTACATCAGGAGGATATCTTGACCTGCAAATGAACTGTATTTAAGCAAGGTAGAACTATGCAAAGTCATCAGCCTCACTAATGGTCTCAATAACTCCCATAGATTTGTCATCTCTAATACAGATGACTCCTGAGTTTTTATATTTATCTCTGGTCTCTTACCAAACTATATCCTATATCATCAACAATTTGTTAGACATCTGTCCCTAGATTTATGTTAGTCATCTCAAGTCAACATTTCCAAAATGATATATAATTTCCCACCCTAAGGCCTCTATCTATCCCTTCATCAAAATTTCCTCTTTCTATTGAGGCCCTTACTATCCTTCCATCTCCTATTAACTCAGTTTTATAATCATGAAATCATCCTTGATTCTTCCCTGGCATCCCATAGTCAATCACTTGCCAAATTCTATTGATCCTCCCCCCACCCCGCCACCCATATCTCTCATCTGTTCCTTTTCCTTCATCTATCTAGCTATCATGCTAGTGCAGATTCTCACTTTCTCTTGCCTAAGCTATTATGAAAATTGCCTAACTGATCGCAGTGCTCCTAGTCTCTCCCATATCCAATCTTTCTTCCATAGAGGAATAAAGTTAATCTTCGTAAGACACAAAGCTTAAAAAACTTCAGAGGCTCCTTATTTCCAAAGATAAAATATAAATTCTTCCACTTGATATTTAAAACATTCCTAATCTGGCTTCTACCTATATTTCCAGTTATATTTCATGTTATCCCCCTTCTCCTAGCTATTTCCTGAACTTGATTTTCTATTTCCGAACTCCATGACATTGCATAGGTTGTCCTCTTGCCTAGAATATACAGTCTTCTTGTCTCTCCTTTCCTTCAAGGTTCAGCTCAGGTGCTCCTTTCTTCTGTGAATCTTTGCCCACTCTTGTTACTGGTTTTTGCTTCATCCTCAAATAATCTTACATATATAAATGAATATATATATGTATATATATATATATATATGTGTGTGTGTGTGTGTGTGTGTGTGTGTGTGTGTGTGTGTGTGTGTGCGTGTGTGTGTGTGTGTGTCTGTACCTGCACTTATATATAGGTACATGTCTGTATATGTTTGAATTGATCAACATTTGTATGTGTGTGTGTGTGTGTGTGTGTGTGTGTGTGTGTGTGTGTGTGTGTGTGTTTTATCTCTCCAGGAAATTGCAAACTTGTCAGTGGGCAGGAGCTGTTACCTTTTTGTTGTTAGTTTATTCTCAGCATCTAGTATATGGCCTTGCAAAATAGTAAGCACATAATAAATAGATAAAGGTTTGACTATAAGGTGACCCAATGCATCTTTTTAAAAAACTTTTAATGTTTTTAGATATGATATGTAAAGGAATGGAACACAAATAACTAATTCCTTTCTAATAATTAGGCATCTGGATGGCACAGTGGGTAGAGCACTGGACCTGGATTCAGGAGGACTTGAGTTAAAATTTGGCCTCAGAAACTTGAAATTTATTAGATGTGTGACCTTAAGTGGACAACTCACTTAACCCTGCTTGCCTTGCATCCAGGGCCATCTCCAGTCCTAGTTTAGGTATCAGTACCAGATGGCTCTTGGGTGAGAGAGGGAGGTGAATAAGCACAGTACACCCTCACTCAAATCCCATTCACTTGCCATGGCATCACTTCCCTGTTATCAAGAAGGAAGGACTAACAATGACAACAACAACAACAATTTCTAATAGATTAATTCAATACACATTTATTAAATACCTACTCAATGTACAATACCTATCAGGCTTTTGTACTTCTCTAATAGATTTATTTTAATTAGAATAATTCTAATAGAATATCTGCTCTTGAGGAGTTTATAATCTGATTCTCACATTAAGTTTAAAGTAGAGAAGGAAATGGATGGCTCACGGGTCTATGAAGGGGAACACTGGACAATTAGCAAAGGCCAGTCAGCCTTAGAATCTCTGTTCATTAATTGGGCATCCCTGAAATTTGTTGGGTCTGTTATATTAATATTCTCCTAATTTTTGAATAACTTATCCTTTGATTCCCATCTGGGCTCAGGAATACCAAGATTGTCTCTAAATATTACAATTGAGTTTGATATAAAGAATTCTCATAGATATTATTTTAAATTCACTGTTACAATTTTTTAAAAGTGCAGACTATTATGTGGATGTGGAGACAATCTGATAGAAAGAAGAAGTATCTGGAAAGAGAGCATGAAGGGTGGTAATAAATATTTGCATATTATGTATTATATGCCACTCTTCACAATATCTCTGTGAGGTAGTTGCTATCATTGTCCCTACTTTACAGTTAAGGAAACAGAGTCAAACAGAGACTGCTCAGGGATTTTCTCAGAGTCACAAAGCTAGTGATCTGCCTATATGCAGATCTGAACTCAGGTCTTTTTGATTATAGACCCTGTTCTCAATCCACAATGTTAACTAACTGCCCCAAGAATGAATCGATTCAACTCAGTATTTGAAGCCAGAAGATCCTGAGTTTGAATCCTAACTCAGACACTTACTAGCTATATGACCCTGGGTAAGTCATTTAACTTATTTTGCCTCCTCTGCTATATAATAATAGCACTCCCATACTGGGGTAGTTAAGGATCAAATGAGATATTGGTAAGGTACTTTGTAAACTTAAAGTGCTATATAAGATATTATTATTATTATTATTATTATTATTATTATTATTATTATTATCATCATTATTAAAGGATGACAAATCCAGAGAAGCACAAAAATGGAGACCCTGAAGAGATAAGAATTGAAATGGTATAAAATGTGTAAAAACCTGGCATAGTGTTATTTCTCTGATTTTACAGGCTGACCATTCCCCCCCACCCCCAAGCACAGTGTACCTGGCTGATCATTTTGGCTGTTTCTTGTTCTAGGTGTCATTGAAGCTGCAGCACTTGTCGCATGGTTGCGGAACCAAATTAAACTCAGTACTGTGTTGTTCACTAGTCGGGAGCAGATAAAGACCTTTGTCAGGTCTAGGAAACTGACTGTCATTGGTTTCTTTGAGGTAAGAGGAATGAGGGTCACATCCTGGAGCTGAGTTCAACTCTCTAACTCTAGATGCTACACTATGAACCTTCCTATTGGTTGGAGGGAAAGGGATGGGGTGGTAGTGTAATAAGATGGCCATGTAAGGAGCCAACATAAGTAGTCCAGGACCTTGACTTTCAAATTCTCTCAAGTTCCTGCAGTTTCTTCGATCTGTTTAGAGAACTTTTAGACTCTATTCCTCATTTATAGCAATCTTGGTTCTGAAATAAGATTTCATTTGAATTCACTGAAAATTCTAGAAGAATCAGAGGATTATAGAGCGAGAGAGGATCTCTGAGATCAACTAGTCTGAACCTCATCATTTGAAGATGAGAAAACAGTCACAAGAAATAATTAATTTTTCCAAAATACTCTAGATAGTAAGCATCAAAGGCAGCATTTGAATCCAGTTCATTAAATTTTAAAGTTCTAAACTCTTTGGCTTTTATCTTGTTTTTTTTTTAAATTATAATTATTTATTTTTCTAACCACATGCAAAGACTATTTTTAATATTCATTTTTTGTAAGGTTTTGAGTTCACATTTTTTCCCATCTCTCCCTTCTGTTCCCCCTCTTCTTGACAGGTAATCTGATACAGGTTTTATGTGTGTAGCTATTTTATCTTCTTTTAAGAATTATTGTGGTACAGAAGAAAGACCATTGAATTTGGAGTCGAATGACCTGTATTCTAATAATAATAATAATAATAATAATAATAACAACATTTATAATATGCCAAGGACTATGTTAAGCTATTTACAATTATTATCCCATTTGATCTTTGCAACAACCCTGAGAAGTAATTGTTATTATTATCTTCATTTTTATAGATGAGGAAACCAAGACAGATGGCTAGGTGACTTACATAGGGTCATACAGTTCATAAGGCTCTGAGGCCAGATTTGAATTTAGGTCTTCCTAATTCTAGTCTTGATGTTCTATTGATTACACTCTGCTACTGTGTTACCTTTATCTGTCTGAGAATTGGTTTCTTTATGTAAGGAAGGGCTTGAATTATGTGATCTCAGAGATCAAAAGAACAATCCTTCCAAACAAGTCTATGCTCCCAAGACAGCGGCAAACAAAAATTAAGACTTCAAATATTTTTCTGATAGCTTTTGGCATTGGGCCAAATTGAACCAAAATCAGTTCTGAGCTCTACTATGTAACAAATAGAAATATAGGGAATAATGAGCAGGTGGGTTGAAATAGAGATTGTACTTCACTGGATGAATAAGATTAAGTTTCTCTGCTATCTCATTTGAATTCAGTAGATCTTCTGTTCTCTAGGTTCTTGTAAGTATTTACTAGTCACAGAAGCAATCTGGAAATGAAAACTAAGGGCAAAAGACCTCAAGTTCAAAAGCCAAACAAAGTAAGAAATTTGAGTGGTAAATAGTTTGTCACCATTGTGGTATGGGGTGGAGGATAGAGTACTGGGCCTGGAGTTAGGAAAGCATAAGTTCAAGTCAAATCTCAGATACTTACTAGCTGTGTAACTCTGGGCAAGCTACATAAACTTTTTTTTTTACTTAATCCACTAGAGAAGGAATTGACAAACCACTCTAGTATTTTTGTCAATGAAACTCCATTCACAGAATGATCCACAAAGTCATGAAGATCTGAATACAACTGAATGACTGTTTTAACTGCTGACTTCTCAGTTTTGGATAAAACATAGCTCTTGCCATAATGGAGTCTTTAGTCTAATGAGAACAAGTTAACAAATAGCACATTTTAGGATACTTTAAGAACTTTAGAGAGCTATTAATGCAAGATGCTCTGTGAATTCCTAGGAGAACTGGACAAGGAGATCAGGGAATAGTTTATGGAAGGAAATAGAAGGTTTTTCTAGACATAGAAAATAGCAAGGCAAAAGGTAAGAGATGCAAAGTATGTGGGAGGGAGTATTACTGGACAGAAAGAATTGTATAATTTTGCTGACCATAGAAAATATGAAGACGGTAATATGGAATAAGCTTGGGAATGTAACTTCGTGCCAGATGATGGAGAACCTTGGATTCTACAAAAAGGAATTTGAATACTTGGTTGGTAATAGGGAACCATCAGCAATTTTGGAGCAAGGGAATTTCATTACTGTCTTCCGTATAAGAAAGGGCAAACTTAAAGCCAGTAGAACAATAATAGTTGGCATTTATATAATGCTTTAAAATTTACCAAGTACCTTTGCAAATACTTGCTCACTTTGGCCTCATTGCAGTCTGGTGAAATACTGATAAGATGATTCTATTCTAGTAGTATTATTCTAATATTCTATAATGTTAGTCTATTATTCTGAAGTATTGATATTATTATTCTAGTCTCACCTACCTCCAATCTGCAATATTACTGTATAAAAAACTTTCAATGTGGAAGTTACCTCTATCAGAATAAATCAATATCTCTTTTGTGTCCTATAATTTTAGAGGCACTGAGAGGATAAGTGATTTTTCCCAAGGTTTCACAGTTAGATTCTTGTCTCTATCTTTTTTACTATAATTCCATCTTTCAGTCCATTATATCATGCTCATGTTCATGTCAACAACACAAGTAAAAGTGCACAGGTAAGAGTGTGCCAAGTATTTGTGGATGAAGGGTGGAAAGAAGGAATAGGAGAAGACAAATAGTCTGGAAAAATACTATATCAGGCCTACTAGGATAGTAATAAAGCCCAGGGAACTGATGTTGGACATGTTGCAGATGCAACCAAATAAAACTTGGTAACTGGAAATGGGAGGTGAGGGAAAAAGGAATAAAAAGAAATGCCCAATGTTAGACATGGGATTGGGATGATGTTGATATCACCAACAGAAAAACTAGTTATGAGGGTAAGGATAATAACCTCCATTTTTGAAATATGAATCATGAGGGAGCCAGTAAGATATATAAGTAGAGGTGACAAAATATGAAGCTAAAACTCCAAGACTAAGGATTGGATGTGAATCATTTACATAGAAAAGGTTCACTGAAGTCACAGGAATGAATGAGGTTGCCAAGAAAGATTACAAAGAGAAGGGGACACAGAATGTTGTGGGAAGCTCCTATAAAGGTTCAAAACAAATAGTGAACTAGAGACAAAAGATAAGAGAAGCCAGAGAAGAATGTAGAGTGGGGGTTCTCAGAGACCAAGGGTTGAGAGAATATCCAGTAGGAAGGAGTGGTCAACTGTGTCAAAAATGTCAGAAGAGGATAAAGTCTGGTGACCTTTAAAAACACACTAGGAGAATTGTTGGGACAAAAACTACCTTGAAAGGGACTATAGAAAGAATGGATAATAAGTGGAGGCATTAGATATAGTTAATTTTCACAGAAGTTTAGTAATGAATGGGAAGAGAAAGATGGCATTTGAGTGATTAAAAGAAAACCTTCTTAGGACTTTTAAGACCTAAGCATGTTAGTAGTACTGTGTTTGAAATTCAATAAAAAGGTAAAGATAAACTGAGACAAATTTCTGAGCATATCAGCAAAAGCTTTGGATTAATGGTTTGCCTCTATATAAGCCAAAAATCCAGAACAAAAGTGCAGTTTCCCTATTAAAGGGTTTAAGAAGTGCAAAACAGCATAGATGACATCAAGGGGAGTGAAAGCAACATCATTGGTTAAAAAAACTGAACTGCAAAGAAAAACATGATTAACTGGAAATTTGGTAATAGAGACTAGCAATGACTCTTCCCTGCCCCACTCATTCTCTCATAAAACTAAGAAGTGCTCATTTTAATGGAAATTCATAATAGTGGCCCAGAATTTTGGTCAACAGACCAGATATCCTTGAAAGATATTAGACCCAAATTCCTTGTACTCACATGTTCCCCAAGGTCAAATTCCTTGAAGAATAAATTAAAGATTAGCAGGGCAGCTGAAATTTTAAATGGATAACCCATTACAGGCTAGCTGAATCTTGTCCAGAGACAAGAATTATGACTTAAGCAATTACAGGACAAAATCAATTACTTGTATATATGATCAATAAGAAAATGATATAGAATCAAGTCAGCCTTCTCAATAGGCATATGGAAAGGAGACAATAGAGGAAATAGTGAGTGCGCAAATACCTTTCCAAGCTAAGAAATGTATTCTGAATAGTATTTTTTCAATTCATGTAAAAATAGTTTTCAACATTTATTTTTGTAAGATTTTGAGTTCCTAAATTTTTGTCCCTCCTTCCTTTCTCCCCCACCCTAAGACAGCAAATAGTCTAATATAGATTATACATGCACAATCATGTAAAATATATTTAGAAAATGTATGATTAGGGGCGGCTAGGTGGCGTAGTGGATAAAGCATCGACCTTGGAGTCAGGAGTACCTGGGTTCAAATCCGGTCTAATTACCTAGCTGTGTGGCCTTGGGCAAACCACTTAACCCCATTTGCCTTGCAAAAAAACCTAAAAAAAAGTATGCTTAACCAAACAATGGGATATAAACAACTACAAAAGATAAAATAATTTTAATTACATGACGCTAAAAAGTTCCTGCACAAACAAAATTAATGCATCTAAGTAAGAAGTGATGGAAAAATATGTTTGTCTCAATTTCTCAAATTTTTGTTGTTTTTTTATCCAAGATATATAGGTAACTAAATAAAAATCCTAAAAGTCATTCTCCAGCAGATAAATGGTCAAAGGTTAGGAAGGAACTATTCTCAAAAGAATTGTAAACTATTATCAACCATATAAAAGAATGCTACTGATCACTAATAAGAGAAATCACAATCAAAGCAATCTTGATATTTTACCCAACAACAGTAAAATAATAATAGATGACACCTCACATTCTGCAAATCAGCAATTATTAAAAATATAAGAATGTTAATGTTGCAGGAGGGTAGTGATGGGAAGATAGGTGCCCTAGTGCATAACTACTTTGGAAAACAATGTAGAATTATACAAATAAAATGACAAAAATGTCCATACATTTACTTAAGAGATTTTGGATAAGAAAAAAAGCCCCCCAAAATATTTATAGCAGATCTTTTTGTGTTAGGAAAGAATTGGAAACAAAATAGATCCTCATTGACTAGCTAAGTAAATCATGATACATGATTATAAATAGAATTACATTCCAGTATGTGATAAAAAAATAATGTATATGAGAAATATAGAGAGATATGGAAAAATGTACACTGATACAGAGTAAAGTAAGAAATAACATAAAAAATAATTGCAATATAAATGGAAAGAATAACAAAACAATAAAAAATAAATTTTGAAAAATTGCAAAGAACCAACATGACTCCTCAGAAGAGAAATGAGATGATATCTTACTTTACTCCTTTGCAGAAGTGGGAGGTTCAGGGGTGTGGTGCATTCCATATATTTTCAGGCAATCATGATGTATCAATTGTTTGGCTTCTTTTAAAAATCTCTTCCTCTTTATTCTTTAAAATATTATTTAATAAATGGGATGGTTTTCTGGAGGGTAATTTAGTGATATGAAAGTAAAATATATCACTAAAAATATTTATAAAAAAAGAAAATTCATGAAAAACTAGGAAATGATAGAGCAGGGTCCTAGTAGAAAAAGGAGAAAATGTGACTGAGGGTATAGAAAAAAGGGATTATACTCATAAATTGGAATACTGTTTTTCTAACACTAGGAGGCAAGAGTGTGTGATGAGACCACCATAATCTAGCTAGAGGTGGGTATCTCATGGAACTCTCAACAATGAATTAGGATAGTGAGTCTTTTGCTATATGTGGTACATATTGTGGCCGTGGTGGTGGTGGGTGATATGTTGGTTTCCTTTTAAATTAAGTAGAAGAAAAAAGGATCAGGCAATAGCTGTGAGGAATGAGCTATGGCATCCATAAAGGTAGTGTTAGATTTTTTTTTTTTTTAGGTTTTTGCAAGGCAAATGGGTTTAAGTGGCTTGCCCAAGGCCAAACAGCTAGGTAATTATTAAGTGTCTGAGGCCAGATTTGAACTCAGGTACTCCTGACTCCAGGGCCAGTGCTCTATCCACTGCACCACCTAGCCACTCTAGAGTCAGATTTTTAAGTAGACAGGAAAGTCCAACTAAGTTGAGTTATATAGCACAAGTATATAATGAGTCAGAAAAGGGATATGCATCAGAACATTTTTTTTTTCTATAAGGAATTCTTGGAAGAGGAAATTGGCTCTACCTAGCATAGTTTCTCTCAACCCAAAGTCACTAGCTCAGGGTTACACAGTCAAATCCTTTATAAAAGACAGATTGGATGATATCATGCCTTTGTGCCCAGGTAGTCTTGACTCCAAGTCCAGGTCACCATCTATGATACTATATGGTTAAAATCAACTTAATTTCTCCAGGGATACTTAGTAGCCTTGGAGCAGAGACAGAAGAATTTAATAGTACATATAACCCAAGGATTTCAGGTTGGGGAGGCATCAGATTCTAGGTAGAGATTCATTGAGGTGACAGACTATGGAATTAAGTCTGAATGTGGAGTCAAGTGAAATGGGAGCAAGGGAAGTGGATCCAGTTACTAAAAGTCATGATAGAGAATAACAGGACTAGTATGAGTGAAAAAGTAGAAGAAATAAAATAAGTTATGGCTGAAAAGCAAATTTGAAAGTTCAAAATCTTGAATTTTACAAAATTCCAAATGTACTAAAAATAAAGGTGATTTTTGGATTCAGGGGTTGAGAAATTATGTAATCAGGTTACTATCATGAATACTGAAATTTTTGAAGTCAATGGCAGAATGGAAAAGAAGAAAAGGAGGCTGCTAATAACAATTTGGGGACGCTCAGTGTTTGAATGGAAAATAATATGTAAACAATGTATTAGCTCATAGACTCTTAGTTCCTCGTAGAATATTTTCTTTTCCAAACTATCTTAAAATGTTTATTTTTAATTTGGGGGTGGGGGGAATATGGGGAATAGGATCTCCATGAGGGAACAGTGGAACTCTTCTATGAACTAGTAAAAGATTTTCCAGAGGTTCCTTTTGGGATGACAGAAAATAGACGTATTTGGATTCAATATGGCATCACCATTGACTCCATGGTAGTATTCCAACAGGTATGATTCTGAACCTTTCTAAAATGAATTTTTTAAATGGGTAAGGTTTTTATTTTTCTGTTGTAAGATTTTTTTAAAGCACAACATGAGATCAAGGTCATGGGTTTGATTTTCATAGCTTCACACACTGAAAAATGATTGTCTGTGTATACCTGTTGTACCTTTAACCCTTACCATGACTTCAGATTATGTATACAATTCCACTTCTGTCACCAGGGAATCAATTGCAAATGAGTATAGGGGCTAAGTTGATATTGTATTGTATAGAGAACTAAGGGAATTATGCAATAGGTTGGTTGAAGAGACTCAGTATTAATGGTTAAGTCTGTTTTGTTGATTTAAGAAGACTCTTTTCCAAGTACATATGATCCTAAACTACTCTAGATTATAATCAACAATAGTGGTTTAAAATGTTTTCAGAAATGATAGTTCTATTGGTGTAGGTAGTGTTTGTCAGTCAATCTCAACTCAAGCAGAACTAGGATTTAAGTGAGACAGAGTTGCATAAAGTCATCACCTTCATTCTCTCTTTTGGTATCATCAAATTCAGTGGCAACATACTAATTCCTCCCCACTACCTACTTCAACTGCCTTCAGTGGCCATTGGAACCAATTGTTCTTTTCATCCAGTGGAAATTTTCACAGGCTTAGGATAGATACTACTCTAAGTTATCACCAAATTTGAGCTTCGTTGGTTCTCTTCAACTTAGTTTAGGCCATTTACAGAGACAGTTTTACAATGATGTGTCCTTTGCACATGTTTAGTTTCTTGGAGCAATAGATGAGAGTTGAGTGCCAGGTGGAGATCAAAAGTAAATTAGCAGCCTTGAAAAGGGTTCAACAAGTCCTTACACCAGAGATTCTAGTCCTCCTTGAATACTCCCTATGCCCTATTAGAATAGGTATTCATCCAGTTATTATTTCACATGGAATCTTTGGAGTGGAATACAACTTCAGATGGCATTTCCTAATCTCTTCCTCAGAGAGTTCAGTTTCCTATATACTAACTAGTTCCTAGACATTACTTTAGTAGTCCTACCAAGTTCCTACTCCTAGCAAGATTCATGAAGACAGGGGGCCATATCTTAACTCATTTTCTATCTCTCTCCTAGTGCCCAGCATACTGTTCTGTATAATGGACATAATAGGAACTTAATAAACATTCATTGAGTTGAAATGGAAAAATCCAATTCATGTAATCAGTCATCAAGGAAAATTAGCATAGGGAAATACATCATACCTAGAGCTGGCTGGTCATAAAGATTTCTATTCATATGCAGCAATGAAAAATCTGATAATCCAAGACAATTCTTGAGATTGAGGGTAAATATATATCATTTTCCTGACAAACCTCTAATTGGAACCCATATCTATTTGTCAGGCATGAAAGGAAATAGAGGTGAAAGAAGAAGAAAAGGAAAGAAGGTAGAAAAGAAGGCCATGGAACTGAATAACAAAAGAACAGATAGTTTCTCTTTGGAGTTGCTCCTCATCATCTCTTAACCTAGAAGAGACCTTGAGAAGCCATCAAGTCAGTTTTTCTTCCCTCCAAGATGAATTATGTCTAAACCAGATTTCTTGACCTGAGGTGCAGTGACCTCCATGGATAGATTTCAGTGAGGAGGACTGTCCATGAACTTGAATGGGGAAAAATCTTACATATTAATTTTTACTAAGCTTTGTTTTATTCTATTTTATTCTATTCATTTAAAAACTTCATTCTGTAGAGGGTTCATAGATTTCACTGTATTGTTCAGGTCTGGAACTCTGAAAAGCATGAAAAAAAACATTTCCGGTCATTACAATCTATCATGTAAAGAATATTTATTGTAATCCTAATATATATATATATATATATATATATGTATATGTATATGTGTATGTATATATATATATAGCCTGTATAGGCCTTACCTTAAAATGTTTTCTTTGGTCCAAGGGAGTAATTGTGCATTTTGAAGAATGTGAAGAAGACAGGCACATCTTGAGGGACCTCAGTAAAATAATAAAATTCTTCACAATGGACTTGGTTATAGAGTACAGTGTAGAGGTAAGTGTGTCAAAGGGGCAAAACAATGGACAGGAAAGGTGTTGATCTCAAATAGATGACTTATTTTTTTTTTGATATTTCAGACCATGGATCAGATTTATGATATGCACATTAGGAATCACATCCTGCTCTTCATCTCTAAGAACTCTACAGAATTTGGTGCATTAGTTCAAGTTTTTGAGTCTGTGGCACAGGAGTTCAAGAACAAGGTATGTGAAGAGACTATTGGTACCTTTTTATCTGTTTACCTGAGGTCACCAGAGGTCCATGGTTAAGCATAAGCTATTCTGTGGGGAAGTTGTTCGACTGTCCCAAGCTCTCTGTTTATACAGAAAAGATCAATGTGTTGCTTTTTTATGTGTAGGATAAAGAGCTACTTTGGCTTGTTTCCACAAATATCCCAAGTATAGGCTCAAAAATAGTTCCAATTTCCACAGTGGTTTACATGTGATTGACATGATTTTTGTTCAGAATAAAAATATAATAAAATCCATATTTCTTATCTTCCAGACTTTTCCCATATGTCTCTTCCTTTTCTTCTTAACTTCATTTCTTTGCTACTTGAGTTCCTTTGTTGGGGAAAAGGTTCGCCTTTTCTGTCTTCTGCTGTACTTTGTTGATTTGACCTAATTTCAAAAATGACAAGTATTACTAGTATTATCGTTGTAATTCTATGGATATGGACACTGAGCTTTTTAGAGATTAAGTGCCCTTTTTTTTTTTTTGGTGGAGGAAGATGTCTTGAGTCTCCTGATCTTGCCTAATCTGAAAGTACAGTGACCATCAAGAACCTCATCAGCATGGAAACTTTAATCTCCATTACTGACTGGGCCAGTTCACCCTTCCTGAGACAGACTGGTGGCCTTTCATGCCCAGGGCCTTAACGTATTGTTGCAGGATTTAGTGTGGGTGCTGACTGGCATTACCCCAACTGCAACTCAATCTACAATCTTCAGCTTCCCCAAAATCAGGGTCACAGGAATGTACCATCATGCCAGGCAAAAGTCATGTTAAAAATAACAATCTATTGGTTGGTAACTAGGACTGAAAGTCAAGTGTCTGAATTGAAGTCATAACTAGATGGGTTAATGGGGAACTTTGTGCCAGTATTTAACAAGTAGACTACTTTGACCATGACTTTCCGCAAATGCTTTGACAAAGGAAGAGAAAAAATATTATGGAATAGAATCTGTATTGTAGAGAGATTCATTTACCAGCAATTCTCAATTACTAATTGGTGGATTATCTACTTTGTCAAGTAACTGGGCTGCCTCCTTAGTTACTATTTGCTGTGTACTTAGTGGCTTTCCTTTTTTATTTATTAGTGTAACTAGGAATTTTTTTCACTAATTGGCTAAGGTAGATAGGAAGAGGGTAATATTCATCTGGTGTGCAGATATCCAAGAAGAAGAAACATATCAAGGGACATCATGAGATTTCTGTGTTGTTGAAGGAATGACTGCCAGCATGGAGGAGGCTGGGAGCTGGAGATGTCTCTATCCCCACTCTTGCATCAGTCAATAATTGCCAATGTGAGGAGCTGAAGTGTGGGATTCTGTAATGGGGGTATGGCAGGAATGAATGTGCACAGGAGGGTGTGGTCAGTGTCTTTTAAATTAAGATGTCTCAGAGCAAGATTCCAGGGAGGAGCAAGCAATGGTCCTGGAAGTAAAAGGAATAGTGAGAGGAGATTGTTACATTTCCTCCAGGAAAAGAGGCAGAGTTGATTTGATCATGACCACAGAACTACTTGGGAGGAATAGGAAGTAAAAGGAGGAGGAAGAAGAGAAAGAAAAGGAGTAGGGAGAGGGGAAAAGGGGAAGAGGTTAGATTTTTCTGTTGTTTTGTTTTATCTGTGTCTTCCAACAGTAAGAATAATTGAGAATTTGTTGAGACAGGTGTCAAACACAACACCTACCAAACCAGAATGAAATGTAATTGGGAATTTATTAAAAACAATCAATAAAAATACACTAAAACAGATAACATTACATTTTAAAACTAAGTCACTATGTGGTCTGCAGGAATCCTTATATTTGAGTTAGTGACCTTTATTTCTATTTAAGTTTGACTCCATGGTTAAGATAGCCTGGGAAAAGACTGAAGCTTGTCATCATGTGATATATGATCTAGCAAAAATCTTACACTTTGACAAAGAATTCAGTGATAACTTTTTTGTTTTGTTTTGACAGATCATCTTTCTTATTGTTAATACAGATGAAGTTGACAACACCCATGTCTTAGAATATTTCCAGATATCTTCTTGGGACATTCCTGGTATCCGAATCCTAAACGTGACTAAGAACATGAGATATCGAATGCCTGCTGAGGAGATAACCTTCAAAAATATGAACAGTTTCTGTGAAAACTTCTTGAATGGGCTTGCGAAGGTTTGGGTTTTATTTTGTTTTGCTTTTTGAGCAGGAAATGAGTAGTGTAATAACTTAATTTTCCATAGTTTTACTGTTCAGATCCATTCTTATGGGCAGATATAATAGATATTCCTACACAGGAGAAAGGGATGCTTTTAAAAAATATATTCCATTTTCTTGGGTAATAGGAAAAACTTTTAATTTTGATAATTTTTTTTTAAAAAGTCTCCTTCCTTTTTGGACAGATCTAGTTATTTCAATGAGCACATAACAATATGGATAGAATACTTAATACCTGCCAACAATCTTTGAGCTTCTTAATTGACAGAGAATGAGTATGGATTGGTTAACTGATGAATAGGCTTATTCCAGAGTTCCCACTTGGATGATCCAAGATCACATAACAAGTAAATGGTAGAACCAATTTCCAAACATTGCATCTCACTCTGAATTAAATCCTTCCCAAACATTAATTGCCAATTCTTTGGAAGCTTTCTGCATGCAATCAATTGATATTCTAATTATAAATAATTATCAATAATTCATTAAGCAAATCCCTTTAGAACTTGAAGAAACTCTATAGTTAGGCTATTTGGATTTGTGTATACTTGAAAGTAAGAAAATTACAACAAAATTCATAATTTTCACTGATTCAGATTGACTTCTAATTAGTCTATATTCATAAGAATTCTGTATAGGACATAAGAACTCATACTATACCTCTCTCTATTCTCCCAACCCATGTTGTGTGCTTTGAGCTAATATTAATAAAAATTCCATGGTGAATAAGTTATAATCTCAGCTCTCAGAGTATGCCTCCCCCTGCTAGTGGTAGTTAGGGGGCAATGGCTAGAACCCTCCACCTGGAATCAGAAACACTTGTGTTCAGATCTAGTCCCAGAAACTTACCCTAGGCAAATCACTTATCCTCTCACTGTTTCCATTTCCTTAACTGTAAAATAGGGACCATCATGATACCTACCTTCCCAAGGTTGTTGTGAGGATCAAATGAGATACAATTTATAAATATTTGTGCCTAACACACAGTAGGAGTTTCATAAATTCATATTCTATTCTTCTACCCCCACCACCACCTTAATTTGTCCGGAGTAGTCCATTTATCAGTTGTTTGTGGAAAAGACTCTTGCTTTTCTTTCTCTGACCTAAAAATAGCAAGAAAGATTAGTGATGTTTTTGCACTTCATCAGACATCTTTAGAGACATGATTACTCTATTTTCAGAGTCATCTGCAATAAAGTTATTGTGTGTGTGTGTGTGTGTGTGTGTGTGTGTGTGTGTGTGTGTGAGAGAGAGAGAGAGAGAGAGAGAGAGAGAGAGAGAGAGAGAGAGAGAAATTCAGCTGAAAGGTGTAATAAAATGAGAAGAATCAAAGGAGTACACTTAGGGTACATTGACTATAAAATATATATATATATATGGGGGGAGCTGAGGGCCAGGTTTCATAAAAGGGCTTGGAGATCAATGAAACAACAAAATATTATGGAGTGAGTGCCTAACTTGTACTTAAGTAACAGTAGATGCTATTGGAAAATATGAGAATTTTTGTTTAAATATTTATATTATTTTAAGGAGACAAAACCAACAACTATAACATTTAGTGATTGGTCCAACAGTATATGTAATAGTAATAGTAATAGTAATAGTAATAGTAATAGTAATAGTAATAGTAATAGTAATAGTAATAGTAATAGTAATAGTAATAGTAATAGTAATAGTAATAGTTAGTAATAGTAATAGTAATAGTAATAGTAATAGTAATAGTAAATCTATCCCCATCTATTTATCTATCTATCTAGAACTATAAGACTTACAAAGAGTTTTATATAGGTTATCTCATTTAATCCTCACATCCCTGGGAGGTAGGTTCTATTAGTATTACCATTTTACAGATGAAAAACTGAACCAGGGCAGAGGATTAAATAATTTACCCAGGGTAACACAGCTAGTAAGTGTCTGAGGAAGGATTTAAACTCAGAAGAACACCCTATATCACCTACCTGCCTCTCTATAGGATATAGGATAGTGTAGTAAAAATCCTACTGTATTCTCAGTGGAATTGTGTTCATATCTCAGTTTTGCCATTTATTACCTGTCACAATATCTCTGGACTTTACTTTCTTATTTGCTAGAATTTTCAGCTGAAAAAAATCTATGATTTAGGTGCATCTTTGCCATTCTTTTTAGTTCCAAATCTATAATCCTAGGTAACTAGAGTATCTTCTAGCTCCAAATCAATAATCCCATGTCCTAAGATTTAAATCAAATATTTAATTTTTGACAGACTAAAAAATCCCTCATCATCCTCATTCATGTTGACTGGGGCCAATATCTTTGTACTTTCCCATTGTAAAATTACTTTGAGCTTTTGAATTTGTCTTTTCAGCAACAATTACCTAGTGAGAATATTCCTAAAGACTGGGATACTAAACCTGTCAAAGTGCTTGTTGGAAAGAACTTCAAGGAGGTTGTCTTCAGTCATAAAAGGAATGCATTTGTAATGTTCTGTAAGTATTGCTCAGGGAGAATGAATCCATGAGAGTATTATGGGGCCCAAGTATTATCATATACATGGTTGATGAGGCATTATTGGATGCAACTACCTGGTTCAGTGGAAAGAATCCTGGACCCAGAGTCAGGAAGACCTAAGTTCAAATTCAACCTTAGACACTTAATAGCTGTAAGAACCCAGGTAAGTCATTTAATCTTCTGTTTGCCTCACCTTCCTTATCGGCAAAATGGACATAATAGTAGATTATGACTCCTGGAGTTATTGTGAGGAACAAATAAGTTTTTTAAAGTGCCTAGGATAAAGTAAATGCTTTAGAAACGGCATTTAATAACTTAACCTCTCTTTTTCTCAGTTTCCTCAACTGTAAAATGGGAATAATAACATCGATCTATTAAAATGGTAGGTTGAAATTTAAAAAGAAGGGTCATTGTCAAATGAGATAATATATGTGAAGTACACATAATACACAGAAATAGTGAGTTCTGTTGAAATGTTTATTCATTTATTACCCTTATTGCTGAAGGGATTATATACAAACCAACACAATAATATAATTCAGAATATCACCTCTTCATTAGTTGCTATGCTCAAAGTACTATTTCATGAAAAACTAACAGTCTTTCAAGGAATAGGAAGGCATTTGTCAACATGGAAGACCCTATGATACAGTGGTAGATATGGATCCAGGAAGACTGGAGTTAATATTTCATTCATCGCAGTAGCTAAGTGAGTATGAACTTACCACTGCTCTAAATCAGAGGCGTTTCCCAAAGACTTATCTACCATATTAAAAATGATTTGTGTTTTGATAGAGGGAGTTCCTATATCTTCTTGATACCCCTTAAAGCTAGCACTTTCCCTCTGAAATTGTCTCCACTTTAGCCATTATATCCACTTTATTCAAACATGGTTATTTGCCTGTTCTCCCTTGTTAGACTGGGAGCTCCTTGAGATTGGGGATTGAATTTACCTATCTTTGTATCCCCAGCACTTAGCACAGTGCCTGATGTTATAATAGGTACTTCATAAGTGAGATAACCATGAAAATAGAATTGTCTTCTTGTTGTTTCCTAGAAATCTTGATATAATATCATAATATGATAACATTAAAGCCAGGCTCCAGTTCTGTATGTTGATTTGAGCTTTGCCAAACTTCTATAACCCTAGCTTTATACATGCATATTTATAGATATGCATATATAAACATATATAAACATATATATATATATATGTGTGTGTGTGTGTGTGTGTGTGTGTATATATACCTTGAACTGAACAGTCCATCCTGAATCCATCTGAATCCCTGATAACTGAAATGGTATTTTGGGGGTAGGGGGTGGGGACCAAGGAGAACGTCACTTTCTTCTTTGAAAATCCCTAAATAATTGAGGCTGTCTACACTCATAATTTTATATTGAAGAAATAAATAAAGATTCTTGAAGGCTGAGGATTCTTTAACAATAATAACCATAGTGCAAGGATTTATATTCAGGAAACATTCAACATTTAGTAGCTAGAGAAGGAGGAAGGAATGGAAGGCATGTGGCATTGGGATTAGCTGTCATGAAAGGCAGTGTGCATAGCAATATAAATTTGTTCTTGGGGCTTGGAAGAAATGGTTTCAAATCCTACCTCAGACATATATTGACTATGTGAACTTGGGCAAGCCATTTAACCTCTTAACTGATCCCTCCCCCCAAATAACTCCATAAACATATAAGTCACACAAATGCAAACCAACAATGCTAGGAGTCTCCTTATCCGAGCATTCCTTAAATCAGGAAAATTGCAATTTCTGTGTCTATCCTAGGTTTTATTTATAAAGAATATATAATTGTCAGGAAGGCAAAGTAAGAATGTGCTGGGAGTGAGCTTCTTGGTGTCATTATGTGTTTATGGGAGTGTTGTTAGAGTCAAGAAGTGGGAAGAGACTGGAAGAAGACTTTATTGGCTTTTCCATTCCACTAGTAAGTCAGATAAGGTGCAAATGATGAAATAATGGAAATCCCTAGATGTTCATATGGAACATTGTGGGCTCCCTCCAATCATCTTTTTGTACTGAATAGAAGTCTCAAGTTGTTAGAATGCTCATTTAGCACCACTGAAAGTCATGGTAATGAGGGAAAATCAAAATCTGACTGTCATTTTCTTTTAAGAAAAGCTATGGTAGAATGGGCTCCCTGGGTAGATCCATTAGGTCCTGAAACCAGCAGACAAAGCTAACTAATGTCTTAGGGACTTGGTATACCTCTGAGGACAAGAAAATGGAAGTTCATGAGTAATAGGGGATTAAACTAACTCAGAGACCCAGGGACAGGGAAGCGAGGGAAGTAAGGAAGGAGCAAAGGAAGGATCCCAGATGGGAAAGAACAGTACTCATTCAATTTTCATTTACTTCAAAACTTTCCAAAACCTTAAGAAATAACCTTGCTCACTCTCTGAGAAAAAATTGTTGTCTTTTTACCATTAAAGGTGATTAGGTTAGAAGGGAAATGGCTACTCTGGCATTTCTTATAGCTGGATATAGCAGATCTTAGGCAATTTCTCCTCAAAATGGGATTATGGGACTTTCAAGAGCAAGAAAAACAGGAAGGGAAATGTCAGTGACCTCATTTATAGTGAGGGTTACCATGGGTTTTCCAAGTCTTTGTTTAGTTTGTTCCTCTTCCTTTACTATATCTTTTCCTATGGTCCTTCTCTTATAGATGCTCCATGGTCTTATGAATGCAAGACTCTGCTCCCAATATTAGAGGAGTTAGGCAAGAAATACCACTACCATGAATCTGTCACTATTGCAAAAATTGACATCACCGCCAATGACATTCATCAGACTTTCCTGGAAAAGTACCCATTCTTCAAATTCTTTCCAGCTAAAACTGATTTGGTGGGTAAATTTACAGTTTTCCCTAAAGTTTCAATCAAGGCTGACTTCTGTTTTGGGGTCTTTTTTTTGAGTTTGAGTGTGATAATGATCAACACTTCAACATTTTGATGGATCCCTAAACTTATTCTCATAATTGTAAGGATAGAGAAGAGAGGCACTGTGCAGATTCTTTCTTTTACATGGGAGGGGTCAACTTTTCCTCTTTCTATATCTTGGGTGTGACTTTTAGGGTGAGATAAAAAAAAGGAACTTTTTATCTGCTAGAGACAGTGCAGGAGGGCCCAGTTTCCCCTACCCACTCAAATGTAAAGAGAAAACTTCTCTTTACCAAGCCTCCTTCTCAACCCAACTGTCCTGAATGATTGATTCAATTTGAAATCCAGGTTTGGATTCCCTTGGCTTTCTCTGCTTGTGGGGAAGCTGAATACCATGAATCAGTAATATCCCTTTAATTATTCTTAGTTCCTCAACTGGGGAAACTCCATCCCAGATTTCTTTCTAGGTTTCCCCCAGAGTGAGTAACTCCTTGCTGTTAATCTACCCAGGGTGACACACACACATGATCTCTCTCTCTCTCTCTCTCTCTCTCTCTCTCTCTCTCTCTCAATGAACCATATCTTATAGACCTAATCTCTTTTTTGAGAAGACTTGATGAATACAAAAATCAAATTGATTTAAAAAATACCAATGAGCAGTGAGAAGTAGGTTCAGTGATGGAATGATATGAAAAAAATGATGAGAGAAGTAGAAGTTTCATCATTGCTGATCTCTAGGGTCACTTTGAGCTCTAAATCTGGGATTTCATGGTCCTAACTGGTTCCAAGCCCAGGGCTCCCCAACATTGCTCCTGACTTCTTTTCAATTATCAACTAGTTTATTTTTTTCCAAACACCTATTTTGTGCTGACATGGTAGGTATGTGGGTATGAACCCAAAGAATATAAATTCCCAGGGATCCAGAGTTTAGTTAATGGGTATCAAAAACTTAGCCAGGATAGACCACAGCACTCTTGAATAATGCCAGAAACATATAAAAATGTAATTGGAAAATATTGAATAAAATAAATAAAAATGCAATAAAACATAGATATTGTTAATGTGTGGTTTCCTAAGTCATTATCTGCTCACAGGGTTCCTTATGTACTATATGGACCTTGGTTCTATTTGAGTTTGACACTACTGGTTTAGCTAAGGAGGAAAGACTAATACATGAAAACAAATTAGAAACAATAAAGTGTTAAGAAACGCAGTGTCTAGAATTCAGAAGAGGGAAGAAATCAGTGTGAACTGGAGTGTTTGAAGAATATCCTTCACAGAGGAGGTACTTGAATGGATGGGCTTTAAATGAGTGGAGTGGGTAGGTAGGAAGGGGCCATTCCAAGCAGTTTAAAATACTAGAACCAAGAAAAAGAAATGGGAATGAGTAAGGTGTTCAGGAGACTGATTGGAATTGGAAGAGAGGCTGCTTGCTTGGGAAAGAGTGGGAATTAAAAAAACCTTGAATGCCAGGTGGAGGCATTCAAAAATTATCCCAGAGGCAATAAACATTTCAGGAAGATTATGAAAGTCATATACCAGAAGAAGCGTGACAGTATTGTGAACTCAGGAAAGTCCAGATTTAAATCCATATTCTTATTCTAATTAGCTGTGGAACTACACTTAAGCCATCTAACCTCCCTCAGTCTTGTTCTCTTATCTGTGAAATGGGAATCATAATAGTTAAAGCAATTAAGAAAAAAAGACTGAAAAATTTTAAGCACTACATAAACAAGGTATTCCAAAAGTCTTAGGACATTTAAAAGTTTTAGCAATTTCGGAAGTATAAATATTATAAACTTAGAAAAATACCACATAATACTATATAGAGAAAAATGCTATAACCTTAGAAAAATATCTGTTAAATTAATCTGTTAATTAAGTTTTTCTACACTTATCTAGATTTGAGAATTCTGAATAATAAATTTTTATTTTGATAAGAAAGAACACTCTTTCTTTATGTTTTGTGCATGCAACAGTTTCTGGATGATGGTTTCTTAGACCAGTGCATTGACTGAGGGAACACTTTTACTTGGCCACCTGGATCACTTCTCTATCACAGACTTTTTTGGTGGGGATCACATATACATCAAAAATTTCATTCTATGAATGATCTTATAGTTAAGAATAGAAATGCAATCCTTTGAGTCACTGAGTAGCAGCTGTTTTTTTAAAGTTTAAAAACTGATTAGAGAAATGTATAACATAGGATGGTGATTATGTTGAATTTTAATAAAAGTATATCATATTTTAATATTTTAAAAATATTTCAAATGAAGTTTTTGTAAGTATATAGCTTTTATGCTGCTGAAGTCATAAAAGCTTAAAACTGAAGTAACACCTTATCAGTTACTACCATGTAGGAATTTCTTGGGCCAAAGAATATGGCAATTTGGGAAGGAAACTAGATTTGAAGTGTTCCAGATCCTGACTTAGCTGTTTACCAGTTGTGGAACCTTAGACAAGTTGCTTAACTTTTCTGACCCTCAGTTTCCTTTTTGTAAGGTAAGAGCTTTTGATGAGATGATATTTAAAGTCCATCCCAACTCCAATTCCCTGTAGAGCCACAATTTGTTTTCCTTCTGTGATTGCAAGAGAAGTAGAACCACTATCTTATGCTTTTCTTTCTTCCTAGGTTGTACCATATAATGGTGAATATACCCTTGATGCCTTCATTGATTTTGTGGAAAAAGAAGTCAAATTTCAAATGGAATCAGAGGAGGTAAAGATTTTAATTTATCCTTAATTATTATACCCAACTTAGGTACATCAGGAACTAGGTAATTAAAAGATCAATTGCATATTAGGATAGATCTTCACTCAATATCATGTTCTCTTCCTCTTTAGAATCAAGGAATGGCTTATGTGTATTAACTATTTTAAGTCAGGGGAATGCACTAGATAAAGACAAGAGGTATACTTACCCAGGTCAAGAATTGTAGGATGATGACTTCCAGGCAAGATGGCAGAGAGCAGACAGACACTGTGTCTTCTGGTCTTACCTCAAATATAATATGAAACAAACCTCTTAACAGAAATTCCATCGAAAAAACTCAGAAAAAGAATCACTCAAGGTTTGTCTTTGGGGATCATGGGTGAGCAGGGCACAGAGAGCAGAGAGTCAATGGGGGCAAGGTGAGAGCCAGACTAACCTAATATCAGCTACAGAGGCTATGACTGTGGGAGTTGGGGTCTGAAGCTGTGGAGTCTTTGGCCATGGTAGCAGAGTTCAGGAGGAGTCCCAGCAGGGATGGAGGATGAGTTCCAGCACAGAGAGTTGCAGAATGTGGCTGGATATTGATCCACTGGGCTTGGCTGGTCTGGAATACTCTGGACTCCACACTTTCTTTTCAGTGGAGTCTTCTTCCCAGAACAAACACAGTGACAATCCCCCACCCCACCCCCCAGGCTTAGGTGCAGGCAGCAGAGCTCCCTCAGCTGAACAGGGAGATTAACATTCTCCCCCCAGAGCATAGCCCACATTGTTCAAGTATAACAATATCCAGCAGCACCACCCACCCACTCCAGGCCTAGGGAGAGTGCCTCAAATCAAGGTCACAGACACTCTAGAGAAAGCAACCAGTAGCCCCTACTGGCCAGCCAACTTGGAGCTACTAAGCCATATGAGAAAAGCCTCTAGCACCCCTACTGGCTGGCCCACTTGGAGTTACTAAACCCAGTGGGCAAAGCTTCTACGGATCTCAACATGAAACATCTGTGAATCAGCCCCTCCTCCAGCACAAGATCTTAGGAAAATGAAGAAAGGCCAGTAGAAAGGGGGGTCCACAGAAATAGAAATTAAAAATCCTAACTCAGAGAGATCTAGAACTTTTGAGGAGAATATGATTTGGTCTCTAGCCCAGAAAGACTTCCTTGAAGTAATCAGGAGGGAGTTTAAACATCAAGTGGAAAATTTGGGAAAAGAAACTCAAGAAAAATTAACACCTTGAAACAAGAAAATAAATCCTTTGAAAATACAATTGGACAAATACAAAAAGAAAATAATCCTCTCAAAACATCAACTGAGCAAATGCAAAAAGAAAATAATTTTCTTAAAACCACAATTGGACAAATAGAAAACACTTCACAAATAGAATTGACCAATTGGAAAAGAAGTTGCAAAAGGAAAATGAAGAAAATTCTTCTCTTAAAAAAAAGAATCGAGTCTGTGGAAACTAATGACTTCATGAGACCAGAATCTGTTAAAAACCAAAAATAAAAAAATAGAAGAAAATGTAAACTACCTCATTGGCAAAACCACTGACCTCAAGAATAGAACCAGGAGAGACAATTTAAAAATCACTGGGCTCCCTGAAAATATTGAAGAGAAAAAAAGCTTGCACTTAATATTACAGGATTTCATGATGGGAAATTTGCCCTGACATCATGGAACCAGAGGGTAAAATACATAAAAAAAAGAATACATCAACCCCTCCAGAAAGAGATTTCAAAAATGAAAACACTAAGGAATATTGTGGCCAAATTCAAGAACTATCAGATAAAAGAGAAAATCCTGCAAGCAGCCAGAAAGAAACAATTTAGATACTATGGAACCACAGTAAGGATTGCACAGGACCTGGGTTTATCAACATTAAGGGATCAAATGACCTGGAATGAGAGAATCCAAAGAGCAAGGGAGCTTGGAATGCAGCCAAGAATTCATTATCTGGCAAAACTGAGCCTTCTCTTCCAGGGGAAAAGATGGACATTTAATGAAATAGGAGACTTCCAAATTTCCTGATGAAAAGACCAGAGCCAAATAGAAAATTTGGACTTCAAACAGGAGACTCAAGAGACACATGTGATAAGGTAAAAAAAATAAAAGGATAAAGAAAAAAACCTGCAATCCAATAAGATGAAACTGGCTATATGCCCACTTGGGAGAAAGACTCTCATAACTCTCAAGAATTGTAACTATAGTAGAGAGAATATACCTAGCAAGAAATAATGGGCACTCATGACTTAACTATGACTCTGATAGAATGACTTAAAAGCAATATCTCCTTTAAAAAGGGCACAGTAACTAGACAGGAGGATGGAGGAGACTGAATGGTGAAAATCACATAACATTAAGAGGTACACAGGACCTATTGCAATACAGGGAAAGAAGGGAGGAAGTGAGAACCACCTGAATCTTACTCTCATTGGATTTGGCTTAAAGTTAACATACACAGTCTCAAATAAGTAAAGAAACTTATCTTACCTTTCAGGTATTAAAAGGGGAAAGGGGGAGGGAGGAGGAAAAGAAGAACTAACAGAAGGAAGGGAAGGAAGGAACAAAGGGAAATGGGAAAGAAAGGGGTTGGATATAAGAGGGCAAACACACTGAATGTGGTGGTATTCAGAAACAAAATACTGGGGGATATGGAAAAAGTGAAAGGGGGAAAATACAAACAGAGGGAAGATAGCATGGAGGGAAATAAAGAGTAATTATAACTTTGAATGTGAATAGGATGAACTCTCCCTTAAAATGTAAGCAATCAGCAGACTGGATTAAAAAACATAATCCTACAATATACTGCTTTCAAGAAAGTCATTTGAAGTAGAGAGAGATACATACAGAGTAAAGGTAAAAGACTGGAGCAAAATATGTTTTGCTTCAGCTATAATGAAAAAAGCAAGGATAACAATCCTTATCTCAGACAAAGCAGCTGCAAGAATAGCTAGCATTAAAAGAGATAAGGAAGGGAACTATATCTTCCCAAAAGGTACCATAAACAATAAAGTAATTGCAATAGAAAATATGTATGCACCCAATGGTATAGCATCCAAATTCTTAGAGGAGAAGTAGAATGAGAACATGGACAGAAAAACTACTGGTAGGAGATCTCAACCTCTCACTCTCAGATTTAGATAAATCTAACCATTAAAAAACCAAGAAGTAAGTTAAAGAAATAAATAGATTATTAGAAAATCTAGGCATGATAGACATTTGGAGAAAACTGAGTGGGATAGAAAGGAATATACTTTTTTTCTGCAGTACATGGCATTTACACAAAAACTGACCATGTCCTAGGGCATAAAAACCTAAAAATCAAATGCAGAAAGGCAGAAATAGTAAATATATCCTCCTCAGATCATAATGCAAAAAAAAAAATACCCACATGTAATAATGGGCCAGGGAAAGATGGACCTTAAGCTAATTGAAAACTAATTAACCTCGTTTTAAAGAATGAATGGATCAAACAACAAATTATAGAAAGAATTAAAGATTTCATCCTAGATAATAACAATAATGAAACAACATACCAAAACTTGTGGGATACAGACAAGGCACTTATCAGGGAATATATTATATATTTAAATGCTTACATGAATAAATTAGAGAAAGGGGAAAAATAAACATGCAACTAAAAAAATTACAGAAAAAACAAATTAAAAACCCCCAATTAAATACCAAATTTGGAATTCTAAAAATTAAAGGAGAAATTAATAAAACTGAAAGCAAGAAAAATATTGAACTAATAAATAAAAACAAGAATTAGTTTTATGAAAAAACCAATAAAATCGAAAACCTCTGTTTAATTTGTTTAAAACAAAGAAGAAAACCAAATTGGTAATATCATAAATGAAAAAGGTGAACTCTTCACCAATGAGGAGGAAATTAAAGTAATATTTCAGAATTTTTTTGCCCCACTCTATGACAATAAATTTGAAAATGTAAATGAAATGGATGAATGTTTACAAAAATATAAGTTTCCCAGGTTAAATGAAGAGGAAATTAAATATCTAAATAACCCTATCTTAGCAAAAGAAATTCAACAAGCCATTATTGAACTCTCTAAGAAAATATCTCCAAGGGCAGCTAGGTGGCGTAGTGGATAGAGCACTGGTCCTAGAGTCAGGAGTACCTGAGTTCCAATCCAGCCTCAGACATTTAATAATTACTGATCTGTGTGGCCTTGGGCAAGCCACTTAACCCCAGTGCCTCACAAAAACCTTTAAAAAAAACTCAGAAAAAAAATCTCCAGGGCCAGATGGATTCACAAGTGAATTCTGTCAAACATTTAAGGAAAAATTGGTTCCAAATCTATATAAACTCTTTGGAAAAATAGGTGAAGGTAGAACTCTGTCTAATTCTTTCTATGACACCAATATGGTGCTGATACCTATACCAGGAAGAGTCAAAACAGAGAAAGAAAATTATAGACCTATCTCCCTGATAAATATAAATGCAAAAATCCTAAATAAAATTTTAGCAAAATGATTACAGCAAGTTATCACTAGGATAATACACTATTCCCAAATAGGATTTATCCCAGGAATGCAGGGTTGGTTCAATATTAGGAAAAATGCTAGTACAATTAATTATATCAATAACAAAACTATCAGAAATCACATGATTATATCAATAGATGCTGAAAAAACCTTTGACAAAATATAGCACCCATTCCTACTAAAAACACTACAGGGTATAGGAATAAATGGATTTTTCCTTAGAATAATAATCAGTATCTATCTGAAACCATCAACAAGCATCATATGCAATAGGGATATGCTAGAGACATTCCCAATAAGATCAGGGGTGAAAGAAGGATGCCCATTATTGCCATGACTAATTTAATATTGTATTAGAAATGTTATAGTTTCAGCAATAAGAGAAGAAAAAGAAATTGAAGGAATTAGAATTGAGAAGGAAAAGACAAAACACTCACTCTTTGCAGGTGCCATGATGGTATACCTAAAGAATCCCCAAAATCATCTAAAAACTACTACAAATAATTAGCAACTTCAGCAAAGTTGCATGATATAAAATAAACTCTCATAAATCCTCAACATTTCTATATATGACTAGCAAGAAATAGCAGAAAGAGCTAGAAAGAGAAATCCCATTCAAAATAACTTCAGACAATATTAAATACCTGGAAGTCTACTTGCCAATGCAGACTCAGAAACTTTATTAAAACAATTACAAAACACTTCTCACACAAATATAATCTTATTTAAATAACTGAACAAATATCAACTGCTCATGGATAGGCTGAGCTAATATAATAAAAATGACAATTCTACCTAAATTAAACTACTTGTTTTGTTCCCTACCAATCAAAATTCCAAAAAATTACTTTAATGAGTTAGAAAAAATTGTAACTAAATTCATATGAAGAAATTAAAAAGTCAAGAATTTCCAGGGGTTTAATGAAAAAGTGCAAAAGAAGATGGCTTAGCCCTTCCAGATCTGAAATTATATTATAAAGCATCAGTCATCAAAACTGTATGTTATTGGCTAAGAAATGGAGTCATGGATCAATGGAATAGACCAGGTACAAAAGAGATAGCAGGAAATGATTATAGTAATCTGATGTTTGATAACCCCAAAGAGCCCAGCTTTTGGGATAAAAACTCTCTCTTCGATAAAAACTATTGGGAATATTAGAAGTTAATGTGGCAGAAACTTGGATTAGACCAACAACTTACAACCTATACCAAGATAAGATCAAAATGGTTACAGGATTTAGACATTAAGGAAATATTATAAGCAAGCTAGGACATCAAGGAATAGTTTACCTGACAGATTTATGAAAAGGGAAGCAGTTTATGACCAAAGAAGAGATGGAGAACGTCATTAAAAACAAACTAGATAATTTTGAATACATTAAATTAAAAAACTTTTGCATAGACAAAACCACTGTAACCAAGATCAGAAGAAATGTAATAAATTGGAAAATAATTTTTACAACTAACATTTCTGACAAAGGATACTTTTTTAAAATATATAGAGATTTGAGTCAAATTTATATAAAAAACACCATTCCCCAATTGACAAATTGTCTAAGGATATATGGAGGCAATTTACAGATGAAGAAATCAAAGTGATTCATAGTCATATGAAAATTGCTATATATCATTAATTATTAGAGAAATGCAAATTGAAGCATCTCTGAGGTGCCATCTCACACTTCTCAGACTGGCCATTATGACCAGAACAACAATGATCAATGTTAGAAGGGATGTGGGAAATCTCGGACATTACTGGTGGAGCTGTGAACTCATCCAACCTTTCTGAAGAGCAATTTGGAATTATGTCCAAAGGGCAATAAAAATGTGGATACTCTTTAATCCAGCAATACTACTGAGTCTATACCCTGAAGAGATCATGAAAAAGGGCAAAAACATCACTTGTACAAAAATATTAATAGCTCTGTTTGTGGTGACAGAGAACTGGAAATTGAGTGAATGTCCATCATTTGGGAAATGGCTGAACAAATTTTGATTTATATACATTATGGAACACTATTGTCCTATTAGAAACCGGGAGGGATGGGAATTCAGAGAAGCCTGGAAGGATTTGCATGAACTGATGCTGAGTGAGATGCGCAGAATCAGAAGAACATTGTACCATAGCAGCAACATGGGACTGATGATCAATCTTAATGGACTTTCTCATTCTACCAGTGCAATGATTAGGGACAATTTTAGTGTATCTGTGATGAAGAATACCATCTCTATCCAGACAAAGAATTGTGGAGTTTGAACAATGACCAAAGACTATTACCTTTAATTGATTTAAAAAAAAATTATCTTATTATGTAATTTTGCTATCTCATATTTTTTTTTCCTTAAGGATGTGATAGCTCTCTCAACACATTCAACTTAGATCAGTGTATAGTATGGAAACAATGTAAAGACTAACAGATTGCTTTCTGTGGGGGCTAGGGAGAGGGAAGCAAGATTAGAAGGAAAATTGTAAAATTGTAAAATAAATAAATAAGTTAATTTAAAAAATTGTAGGATGTTATATTTACATACATAAATATATGTGTGTATACTGTATGTAGGTATGTGTGTATATATGTATATATATATATATATATTTATTTATACACATACATCTGTCTTTGTATATATCTATTTTTTGACCTCACTTGAATATAAAACAAAAGAAAAAATCAAAACTTGCCCAGGATGTCCTGAGATACAAATATCTATCTTGAGGTCAAGAAGCTTTCTCATTCTCCTTCTACCAAGGCTTAAATCAAATGGAATGGAAATACCTTTTAGGCAAGCCTCTGAAGAGCACTGCCAACTCTTTCCTCTCTTGGATGACTGAGAACTGTAGGTGTTCTTATATTGAAATCAGTCAGATGACCTTCATGGTGATGCATGGGTCACTAAATAGCAGTCTGGTATTGCCATCAGGGGAGATCTAGGTTTCAATCCTGAAGCAGACAATTACTAGCTAAGTGATCCTGAGCAAGTCACTTAATTTCTTTTATCTTCAGTTTCCTTATCTCTAAAATGGAGAAAATATCACCTTCAGTATTTGATGTCACAGTTCCATATGGCATAACATATATGAACTGCTATATAATATCTACTACTTTTATTTCAACTTCAATGGAATTTTGATTTTTATATTCAATGGAGTTTTGATAGATATGTTCTTAGATAGAACCTACTATTGTTCTTTGTTGTTTCAAATTTAGCACATTATTGCTTAGGAAATTCCCTGGAAGCTAGGAAGTACAGTGGAGAAAGTGCCAGATCCTGTCCTTTGTGACCCTTAGCAAATCACTTAAAGTTTGTCTCTTAAAGTTTCACTGTAGGAAAACACTCAACATGATCAAACATAGCAATAATAAAACCAACAGAAATCATATGATTATTTCAATAGGTGCTAGAAATGCCATTCCTATTAAAAACACTAGAAAGTTTAGGAATAAATGGAGTTTTCCTTAAAATAATAAATAAAAAATGCCCATTATCACTACTACTATTCAATACAGTGTTAGAAATGCTAGCAGTAGCAATAAGAGAAGAAGAAAAACAATTGAAGAAATCAGAATTGACAATGAGGAAGCAAAACACTTATTCTTTGCAGATAATATAATGGGATATTTAGAGAACCTGAGAAAATCATCTAAAAAACACTTTTAAATAATTAACAAATTCAGTAAAGTAGTAGGATATAAAATAAACACATATAAATCATCAACATTTCCATATATGAACAACAAAGCCCAAGAGCAAGAGATAGAGAAATTCCATTTAAAACAACTATAGACTTTAAATACCTGGGAATCTACCACCCAAGACGAACCAAGAAATGGTCTGAACATAATTATAAAGCGCTTCTCACTCAAATAGTCAGATCTAAATAATTGGAAAAATGCTCATGGTTAGGTCAAGCTAATATAACAAAAATGACAATTCTACCCAAATTAAATTACTTATTCAGTACAATACCAATCAAACTACCAAATAAGAACTTTACCAAGCTAGAAAAGACAAAAAGTCAAGAATAGCAAGGGAACTGATGAAAAAAAATGTAAAGGAAGGTGGCCTACCTCTACCAGATCTCAAACTATACTATAAATCATCAGTTATCAAAACTGACTGGCACTGGTTAAGAAATAGCATTATCAATCAGTGGATTAGGACAGGTTCAAAAGAAACCACAGTAAATGACTACACCAATCTACTATTTGTCAAACTCAAAAACATCAGCTTCTGGGATAAGAACTCACATTTGACAAAAATTGTTGGGAAAAATGGAAAACAGTATGGCAAAAACTAGGCATAGATTCACATCTCACACAAAATAAGGTCGAAATGGGTACAGGATTTAGATATAAAGAGCAACACCATAGATAAATTAATAGACCAAAAAATATTCTATCAGATCTATGGAAAGGGGAAAAATTTATGACCAAGAATTAGAGCACATTATAAACTGAAAATTGAATGATTTTGACTATATTAAATTAAAAAGGGTTTGGAGTAATAAAATCAATGCTGCCAAAATTAGAAGGAAAGAAGAAAACTGGGAAACAATCTTCACAACTAGGAATTCTGATAAAGGTCTCATTTCTAAAATATATAGAGAATTGCATCAAATATTATAAGGTTACAAGTCATTTCCCAATTGATAAATGGTCAAAGGACATGAACAGACAGTTTGCAAATGAAGAAATCATAATTATATATAATCATATGTAAAATGCTCCAAATCACTATTGATTAGAGAAATTCAAATTAAAATAACAATGAGGTATCAACTCACATCTATTAGATTGACCAAGATGAGAAAAAGGGAAACTGATGAATGTTGGAGAGGTTGTAGGAGGATTCAGACATTGATTCATTGCTGGTGGAGTTGTGAACAGATCCAACCTTTCTGGAGAGCAATATGGAACTATTCCCAAAGAGCAATAAAACTGTTCATACCCTTTGACCCAGCATTCCCAATGCCAAGTCTTTATCCAGAAGAAATTATAAAAAAAGGGGAAAGTCCTACATGTTCTGAAATACTCATGGCAGCTCTTTTTTGTAGTGGCAAAGAATTAGAAATTGAGGGGATGTTCATCAATTGGGGAATGGCTAAACAAGTTATGATACATGAATACTATGGAATACTATTGTTCTATAAGAAATCACAAATGGCTGGACTCTAGAGAAGCATGGAATGACTTATGGGATCTGATGCTGAGCTAAGGGAGCAGAACCAAGAGAATAATGCACACATCAACAACATTGTGAGATGAACAACATTGATGGAAGCAGCTCCCCTCAGCAATTCAGAGAGCTAGGACAACTGTTTTAGACCGGCAATGGACAATGCTATCCCCATTCAGAGGAAGAAAAGCAAAACAAAGCAAAACACACCCCCAAAACCCATCAATCCTTCAGAATATGAAGAACACTCTATAAAAATTATCTCTTATGTATCTCTTTCCCTTAATCCTAATTCCTCATACTTGAAAATAACTAATTTATAAACATATTAATCAAAAATATGTATGTGCTAGCCTGACTGTTCACTGCTGAAGGGAGGGGGGGCGAGAAGGGAGGGTGGAAGGAAATTTTGTAACTTAAAAAATACATGTGCATATGGATGAAAATAAATAGATAAATAAAAGAAAAAAGTTTACTTCAGTTTCCTCATGTGTAAAATGAGCTGTTGAAGATGATATCAAGCCACTCTAGTACCTTGCCAACAAAACCTCAAATAGGATCACAAAGCATTAGTTACTCCCCAGAATGACTGAACAATAAATTAAGGAGGCTAAAATTTAAACCTTTTTGGGAAAGTTCCTGGGGTTTGAGCTCATCTTCTGTAGGCTTGTTGAAAGCATCTTTAAGACAACTCCAGGAGTAGATAGGACAATGAGCATAAACTGCACTTCATCCTACAATAGATGCATGTCTTCTATAGGAAGCAATTTTCCAGATAATCTTAAAAACCATTGACATTCTTACTATATGATTCTCTTTCTTATAGCTATAGCATGTGAATAAGATTTTGACATAAATGCCATGGTACTTTTGGGTAGCTTATTCAATAATTAGTGACTGATACTAAATTGCTCTTTATTCTCCTGAGACTTTTGGACACACCCATATTGTTTCTCAGTCAAAATATTGTTTTCTTCAAATGTTTATAATTTTTTGATGATGAAAGCTGTGAATATTTCATATAAAATACAGAAGCATGAAATTGGCTTATATTTAGAGGAGTAACTAGTGTCATCTATTAGAAGGAAGTTCACAAGCATTTTTTAAGCATCTTCTATATATTTAATGTTTTACAAATATCTCATTTAATCCTTACAGCAGCTCGAGGAGATAAGTGTTATAATTATCGTCATTTTACAGTTGTGGAAAATGAAGTAGACCAAGGTTAAGTGATTTGCCAGGGTCACACAGTAAGTGCCTGAAGCCAAATTTGAACTCAGGCCTTCTGATTCCAGGTCCAATAATCTATTCACTGAATCCACTTAGCTGACTTTTAGATATAGATGTATGATGGCTTCTTTCAAGAAGGGATGGGAATCAAACTTGCATCTGAGAAAAAGTTCGCAAAATGCTTTGACTGAAATTCTTTCTCTGCTTTATAACATTTGAAGCAATAATTATTGATCTTATTCAATCCAAACACTGACCAATTTTGCAGAGAGGCTAAAATTTTTAGTCACCTCTTTTCACCTGAATCTTTTGTCCATTATATTAATGACACTTGATTTTTTTGCATTAGACCCAACTCACATTTTGGTTTTGTTGGAATTCTGGGGTTCTTCAGGGGTTCTGTACATCCTTTGATTTTATTTCTCTCAAGCTTCTATAATAAGGATTTAAATTAATGAGAATTTTGTTGTTGCTGTTGTTTTGACTCGTTGTTACCTTAAACTTTTTGACTCTTGATTTCAATTGCTAGGGAAGAGAATCTAGAATTTCTAATATTCTTTTTATTTCTTGATTCCATTCTGCAGTTTTTCTTTTTCTTAACTTTAACTGGACAAAAATAGCATTCAAGTTTTCTTTTTGTTTTTTTTGCAAGGCAATGGGGTTAAGTGACTTGCCCAAGGTCACACAGCTAAGTATTAATTGTCTGAGACAGGATTTGAACCCAGGTCCTCCTGACTCCAGGACCAGGTCTATCCACTGTACCACCTAGCTGCCTACATTCAAGTTTTCTACTGAACATATCAGCTGGATATTCATATAATCTTCCTATGACTTTTTATAGGATATCATTAGTTTCTCACATTACTTCTGCCAGAGGTGTTTTCAATCAGTCAGCAGTATTAGACATCCAACATCGGCCAGGAGCTATATTATGCTCTGACCTAATGCAGACAAAGACAAAAGACATGCATAAACAATAATTAAATTTCAGGGAGTTTATATTCTATATAGTTTATAGATAGATAGATAGATAGATAGATAGATAGATAGATAGATAGATAGATTCTATCTATCTTATCTATATCAAATTTCTTGGGAAAAGGCATGGACATTTGGAGGTATTAGGAAAGATTTCAAGTATCCTTAGCTCATCTGCCCAGAGCTGAACATACACAAACAAATAAATAACTGGAGGAAGGTGGTAGAATGGGGCATGCTAGAGGAACCACTATAAGGTCAAGGAAACATAGAAGTTGGCAGGAGCATAGAAAGCAGTCATCCCAGAGAAATGACATGAAAGCAGGTTAACACAAAAACTGGTCAGGCTTTGGAAGCATAAAGAAAGTTTTATAAAGTGTACAAACTAATAAGCACAGTCTGGGCTTGTTGAAGAAGGGAGGAACAGTGTAATAGTAACAATTCAATTTAATTCTTGATTATTAGTTCTGATTATAAGCCTTCTCTTTCTCTATTCCCCCCCTTTCTTTTTCTAAAAAGGGAAGAGGAAGAAAAGAAGAGAAAGCACAACAGGTTATAATGAAAGGAAATACACAATAATCATAATAGTGAAAGTGAATAATATAGACTCACTCATAAAATAAGGAAAAATATGAAATAAAATTCATGGAATCCAACAATATGCTCTTAAAAGTACACTTGAAACATAAAGATTCACAAAGAATTAAAATGAGGGATTACAATAGGATTTTTATTGCTTCAGGTATATTGATATTTAAAGATACAGATAATGAAATAATATCAGTACTTAGTATATATGCGCCAAATACTTGAAAGAAAGGTTAATTGAATTATGAGAAGAATAGACAACAAAACTTTTAATAATTAGGTACCACAGTATGTTCATTTCAAAATAAATTGAACAAAAAACAAGAAATTAATGACATAGAATTTTAGAAAAATTAAATGTGATAGATTTCTAGAGATTATTCAATGGGAATAAAAAATACATATATCTCAATTGTGTATGGCAACTTGATTGAAACTGACCTTTTGCTAGGACATAAAAACCTCATAAACAAATTAGAAAAGCAAAAAATATTAAACATTTATTTTACTGACCATAACAAGATTCAAAAGCAAAGAGAAGCTAAATAATTTAACCCAGAAGAATTGGTGGGTAAAAGAACAAATAACAGAAAGGAATACTTGATTAAAGAAAATGACAAGAAACATAATATTAAAGTTTTGGAGATGCAATCAATATATCTATATGTATATATATATATATATATATATATGTATATATGTATATTCCTTTTAATAGAAGAAAGAAAAATCTAATTAATTGGTACAGTTAAATAAAGTAAAGCTAAAAATAAAAACATTCCATCAAATGAAAAAGTGGAAATTTTAAAAATAAAAAAGAAATAAAATTGTTGGTATAATGTAAAATGAATTGATAAATCTAGGAGCTGTTTTCTTTTTTTAAAAAAAATAAATAAGTCATTAGGTAATCCAGAAAGAGAAAAATAAATTGCTAAAATCAAAAAAGAAAAAACAGAGACTTCATAGATGAAAGTGAAGAACTGTTTTACTTAATTGAATGCCAACAAAACTGATAACAAATGAAGGAGAGATTTACGAAAATATAATGTACCGAGATTCACAGGATGATAATCTTGTCTCCAAGAAAGAAATTTAAGACTTCACCAAAAAACTCCAAATTGGTCAGAGTGAGCAATCTAGGATCATTGGTATTAACTTCCAAGTGAATTCTCTCAAATATTAAAAGACCAGTTAATTTAAATATTGCATATATTCCTTGAAAAATGGGGAGAGAATATTTTACCAAAATTTTTTTTTGTGAGACGAACATGCTCCTGATCTAAATGAGGGATAAATGAATCAGAGAAAGAAAAGTATATATCAAAATCTTGAATAATCATAGATGGAACTATATTGAATAAAATATCAGCAAAGTGATTATATTAACAAAATTATATACTACATTAGTGTTGGATATATACCAGGGATAAAGTATTGATTTAATATTTGGCTAGGGTTTGAAGTTATTACATTTTTCTCCTCCTCTTCCTCATCATCTTCCCTTACCATAGCATATTATTGAAACTGGTACAACTACAGAGATAGAACTATTCTGAGTTGTAGACCTGGAACAGTGAGAGGGAATGGAGATTAAGAGACAAGGTAGGAAGGATTGGAACCAAATACCTTTTGCTAGGAAATCAGCTAAGATATCTTTTCTCTGTCCTGATAAAATTTGGAAAAGAGCCATAAGACCTTCAGTTAGTGCTCATACACTGACAGATTTGAGTTCCATCAAGCTTACCTTTGTCTTCTCCCTAGGTGGTTAATATTCATGGAAGTTCTTATTGATTAGTTCATAGGATGGAGATCAGGAAAGGGAGACCCTTATTTCTTTAGAATTCAAAGAAATATGATTTAGAGCTGGAAGGGACCTAAAAATTTATGTAATCCAATCCCATCACTCTACCGGTGGGGAAGCTGATGACCAGAGGGAATGATTTTCCCACAGTCATACGAGGTAGTAAGAAGAGGCAAGATTTAAACACAAATCCTCTGACTCCAAATTTAGTGAACTTTTCATCATCTTCCTCTGCACGTAACCTCTTCCTGTAGATTCCTTTTTTAAACCCTTTCCTAGACTTGACATGGAGTTGGGTAAGATTCAGTTGCGGTTATTTCTGTTGGAATTGATACAGTTTCTGACTTGGGAAACTTTACTCTGGAAAAAGATATAAGCATTCACCTCCTATCTCTTAAGAAGCCAGCTTTCCTCTTAACACTCCTGTGAGCTCCAGTTTGACTCTCTGGAAAGTGGACCACCCCTTTTACTGATTCAGCTGTTTCTGTGGTCAGACTGACCTCTGGACCAGTCATCACCCAATCCCTAATGTCCTTTGCACTGCTTTTCCCCTCACATCCCATCAAATATTTTAACTGTAGAAGACAGGATTTCCTAGTTAGGACTCTGAGAATGACTTTCAGGAATGGAGTCTTTACATCTTTACAAAGACACAATTAGAAAGTCATGCAATTTGAACATATTTAAGCGACTAAAATTATGGAAGTCTTTGGAAATTTGTTTTGCTTGTCCTCCCACCTCCATTTTCTAAGTTTTCTTCCTATTCCCTGGCTCTGCTCCTTAGTATCCTGAAGTAGTACCCCTCTATAGTTTGTCCACAAGCATGTCTCAGAATTCTTCCAAAAGACCTGGATATAACACCTGACATTGATATTTACTTTAGGTGGATCTTGGATAAGTCATCTCTCTAAGCTTTAGTTTTCTTATTTGTCAAGTGAGGACAAAAATCCTATTATATACACCCATCGCAGAGTTGTTGTGAGTATCAGATGAAATAGTGTATAGAATAATGTTTTGTAAAAAAAATGATAATGTGAGTTGGAGGAGGAGGAGGAGGAGGAATAACTCGAATTCCTTCGTGTTGAACTCCTTAGTGTCTTGCACCAGTTCTCACAGAGGAAACTGATCACATTCACAATAAGCTGTTTATAGCTGATAATAGCGTCATTTGTTGTCAGTTCTGGCTACATTTTCATTTTAAAAGGGATCTCCTAGAACCAGAAATTCCTTAATACCAAATGGAAAAAATGGTGAAATTTCAAGCAGGAAGGCAGATAGAGGAGAGATATTTGGCAAAATTTAAAGTTTTAATTCATATCATATCGATGTTTATTTTGTGTAGGTTATGTGTATGTGTGTGCATACATATATAAGTGAATGATTGAATGTGTACACTCATTTAAATGTAATTAGATGAGGGAGACCATCTTATTAATTTTTATGGTAATCATATATTCAGCATCTTTTGTAAGCATATCCTTTGTAACACATTTTCAAACTTTTGTTGCCATATTAATGAAGGGAGAGGAGAGGAGAGAGGAGAGAGGAGAGAGGAGAGAGGAGAGGGGAGAGAGGAGAGGGGAGGAGAGGGGAGGAGAGGGGAGGAGAGGGGGAGGGGGAGGGGAGGGGAGGGGGAGGGGAGATGAAGGAAAGGAAAGAAAAAAGGAAAGGAAACAAATGGGAAAAAAGGAAAGAGGAAAGGGAAGGGAAGGAGCATACTCCAAGCCTGGAAAAGTAAGTTTTAGCTATAGGAAAAAATATATGCAGTAAGGATAATCCATCTCCCCCTCCCTCTTCCTTTTTCTCTCCTCCCTCCCTCCCCCCTTCCTTCCTACCTTCTTCTCTTTCAACACACATACCCCCTTTCTATTTAGTGGTCTTTTGAGGAAGAAGAGTCTGATGAGCAAGAGGATCTTTCTGTTCAAGATTGGGGAGAAATCAAGGAAGAACTGTGATCCCTTTAAGTTCAGGAAGAAAGAGGCAAATCATTTACAAGTCACAGCACACATAGGACTACTTCATTCTGAGTGAAAATAATCCAAGAGAAAATAATAAAATTCCAGAATTAAAAAACAGTCCTGCTTGACCTTGTCTCCTTTAGAGTCTGTCATTCCAGATTGGAAATTATTGTATTATTGTACCAACTTCTGTTTTTCAAATTCAGACCCATCTTCCTTGCAGAGGCACTGTGGTAGAAAATTGCCACAATCCAGGGTAACAACCTTTAAGGCCAAGAAGTTGAGAGGAATTTGCCTGCTGAGATGGTTTCATAGTTGGTAAAAACTTAGAAGATGCTTTCTAGTGACAAAGACTTACTCATGACTCTGATGGAACTATGGAGATGTCATGGCCAAAGTTGGAAGATTTGGTCACCAACCTGGTCTATTTTTAAAAGTGTTAATGATAACTTTTGTTTTTTACACTATTGTTAATCACATCCAACCATCCAGCAGTGAATCCTCCCTTAGAATGGAGGAAAACCCTTTAGCAAAACTGATTTACAAAACAACTTTGTCTAATAATATCTGTGAGCTCCCATCTTGCTACCAAGAGGAAATCAGAAATGGAAGAGAAAGAGAAGAAAAACAAGGGTTTATTAAGTACCTACTATTAGTAGGCCAACATTGTGGTAAGTACTTTAAAGATAACTCATTTAAAAGTAATAGAGCTTGGTTATCACAATATGATTTTAGTTGTCTTTCAATTTTTTTTTGTTTACCATGTGATAGTAATTGTATTCATTCTGATCTTTTTATTTTTTCCTTTAAGATATATTCATGTATCAAAATTTATTCAAACAAACCTCATTTATTCAGCAGTCATTTTTTGCCATTACAAGAAGTGCTGCTATTAATAGTGTAGCCTATGTAGGACCCTTCTTTCATTCACCTCTTTGGGGCTTATCTACAGTAATGCCCAATGAAAACTTCAATGCCACCTTCAATAGGCTTAACAAAGAAAATGGGCATTTTTCATCACAAGGCTTGGGGTTCTTTCTTTTTGCCCAAAGGCTCTTAACTTTGAAATTTTTTATCCTCTACAAAGGCAAGTTTCTCCTTTTTGAGCAAAATGTTTAACATACAAAGGCAGGAAGTGTTTCTACTAATCTTGGCCAAAAAGAATGATAACTAGCTTGTACCACATTCAGGCCTGGTTTAGGCTATATTTCATTAAAACATCCACTGTTAGATAATACATAAAATAATAATGATAATGATAATGATATAACATCTATTTAGTGCTTTAAGGTTTTCAAATCATTTTACAAATATCTCATTTTATCCTCACAATAGGTGGTGGTTTTATCCCCATTTTACAGATACAAGGTAAAAAGAAGTTAAAAGACTTATTTATGGTCACATAGCTGTTAAGTGTTTGTGGATTTTAACTAATATATTCCTGTCTCAAAATACAGTGTTCTATCCATTGTATTACCTAGTTGTCTTAAAATGGCCTCAAGGATAAGGTAATGAAAGGCATATAGAGAATGATTCCTAGCTTGCTTTTTCCTAGGATCATAGATCTATATCTGAAAGGGACCTCAGTGACTGTAAAGTTCAACATCCTCATGATGTTGGATGAGGAAAATGGAAGTCTGGATTAAGTGAGTTGCCCAAGATCAAACAGGTAATAAATGTAAATTGTGAGATTTGAACCTAGGTCCTCTGATTAGAGCAGTGCTCTTTCCATTGCACCCCATGTCCTCGGATCACTTAAACTTGGAAAAGCAGAGGATTTTTACAATGAGTAATTTTTCTAATTCAGTAGAGATTTGAGGTACCAGATTTTTAGAAGTATTTAAGACAAATATTTATTACAAGTTAGTTTCTTACTAATCAAATTCATTTTTATCCAGGTTCTTTTGATGAATAATATTAACAAGGATACCCCAGTATGAGAACAAGCCCCAGTTAGAAGTTGCAACTCCAGAAAGAGGTTTTTATTATCTTCAAGGACTATTCCAAAATTTTAGGAAAAGGTTACTACTGTGTTAGATTTTACAATGCTTAGAGAAAGACTCCTTCATTCTTAGTTTCACTATCATAGAATCATGAGGGTATAGACTTAGAGCTGAAAGGTTCTTTGAGACCTTTAAAAGTCTTTTAGAGATGAGGAAACCAAGGCAGAGGAAGTTAATCTGCCTAACTCAAGCCTTTCTATCTCTGTCAGGAAGACCTTTATTTCTGTTCTATAAAAGGAGGTTAGACCTGAATGCCTTCTAACCTGATTATATGCTCCTCACTGAAGCAGCTCTTTGGCCTTTATTGCCAACTTGGATCAACTGACTGGTTGCTAGCTTGAGTCTATGCTCATGTCTTTGCTACGTGGATTTCCCAGGGAAAAGCTTTTATTAGTGCCACTGGTGATATAGTGGCACCTAACTTTGACTCAGTAAGATCTGTTTAAATCCCACCTGGGCAAATTAACCTCTTGTCCTGCCTTGATTTCCTCATCTCTAAAAGGTCTCAAAGACCTTTTCAGTTCTAAGTCTATGCTCTCATGATTCTATGACCCTGCAGCTGAAAATGAAGAAAAGTTTTTCTCTAAGCATTGCGAAATCCAACACAGTAACCTGTTTCAAACTTTTTGGGAAAGTCCTTGAACACCTCCTTATGAAGTTGCAACCTCCTCTTGGGGATTATTCTCACCCTAGTATATACTTGTTCATTTCATTCATCACAAGTTGCACCTTCCATTGACTACTAAGAAGCAGACTGCTTCTTAGCCAGGGTAACTTCTTGACAAGAAATCTAAAGACATCAGAGATCACTGTAGCCAATGAAAGACTTGAGTCTCTGGATTCATGGCAGAACTGTTTTTGCTTTCTGAAACCTGTGATCATGTATACACATTCCTGGCACCTTGGATGCTATGGTGTGGAACTAATGGAGGGGTGGAACTCATCTGGGGGGGGCAATGTGATGAGGAAAAGGAGTATACTGGGAAAAGTCAGCCACGGCTGCCAGCTACGAGTCACCATGGGCAAGTCATCATGTCCTAGCTCCCAGTGGTTGTTAGTTGGACCTGGGTCTACCACGTCTAAAAGAAGCACAGAAACAGCCTCTGGCTCTGCAACTGGCTCAGTCTAGACAGAATGCTGGGTGCCAGAGTGCTTGGTATTCAAGGCACATCCAGAGCTCACCTGCTCATGCCTTGGGGCTGCATGAGGGGTTAGGGTACTGTGCCCATTGTGCCTTTCTTGGTGACTGAGAGAGAGTGGCCAACACCCTGGCACTGCCTCCTTGGTTAATCTCTAACAACAGTCACTTACTGCTCAAAGGTACAAAGTTAAGGGGTTTTTCTTATTTCCAGACAAGGGCAAACCTGTTAATTTAGTGCAGGTCACCATGAAGTGCAGGTCACCAAATAAAGTCAATCTGTCAAGAAAAGGAAAACAAAGTGTGAAACTCTCCAATTAAAACAAATCCAAACCCCAAGGAACAAGCAAGTAGAGGGTGTGGCCTTCTGTCCTTTTGGTGTTATATATGTATATATTATATGAGGGAAAATGCTTGGGAACTGAGTCACTCTTCAATTCGATCTCAGGTAAGATGGATTTCCCAGGATTTAGGACAGCATTTCCCTTATTTCCATTCACTCATAGTCTCTCCCTGAAATTAGTGAGCTCCTCCTTGGTTTCCATTATAAACTACTTGCTCCAACCATCAATAACCACCAAAAATAGATATATGTTAGAAGATGTTGAGTGGCAGAGGAAGAGGGAGGAATGAGTTCACTTTGACAGTACAGGGAAACAGAATTGGTCCTGTGAAAAGTCAAGTGCTTTTCCATGATAAAACCTGCACAGTGAACATTGAAATTTGAAAGAATTCATCAGATTTTCATTCTCCAAAGACCTCTTGCTTCCTCATTTTAAGGGGGAATCTATTTTAAGTGATGTTGTAGACTTTGGGATTACTCAGAGCGTAAATTTGGAAGGTGTAGGAGAGATAATATGTATCATAATAACCATGTTCCTTCCCTTCTGTAGGCTGAAGGGTCACAGAAAACAGACCTGGAAGAAATCTGAAAGGGGCAACTCTTCCAATTCCTTGTCTCCAGGCAGGACATTGGTGGCAGAGACCCTGGTGTAAAGCATGACACAGCTTTTCTATCTGACTCTACTGGTGGTGGCTTTTCAACATTGGAACCTAGTTACTGTTGATGGCTTTGCAGAGAGTAAGTGAGGTCTTGCATCATTCCATCTGGCCTTGTCCATCCAAGGACACTGCCTCTCCGGCCCTAAGTAACAAAACAACAACAACAATGATAATAGCTCACTTTTCATTAGCACCTACTTTGTACTAAATACTGTCAAAGCACTTTAAAATATTTCATTTGATTTGGGGGGCAATGCTGTAAGATAACTGCTATTTTTTAAAATCTCTTTTCTATAGCTGAGGAAATTGAAATTGAGAAAGGTGAGGCACTTGTCCTAGGTCACACAGCTAAAAAGTGTCTGAGGCCATGACTTCTCTAGATAGAACTTCTCCAGAAAGCTATATGGTGCTGCATAGAGAAGGCTGAACTTGAAGTCAGGAAGATGGTGAGTTCAAATTGTGCCTCAGACATTTAATTAAATGTGTGTTCTTGGGCAAGTCTCTTAACTTTTCTCAGCCTCTTGGTTTTCTCATCTGTAAAATGGAGATATTAATAGCAGCTACCTCCCAGGATTACTGTGAAATTCAAATAATATAATATACATAAAGTGATTAACAAACCTTATAATAAATGTTACCTCTATAAATGTTACCTATGATTGTTATTTATTTTCACTGGGAGAGAAATGAGTGAGTGCTAGATGCCAGTCAGAGTTCACAGGTTCTTTATATTAAACTAGAGACCTGCAATCAAAAAACCATTTTATTATTGAAAGAAGCCTTGAGATTCTCTAATCCCTCCCCTGATTTTTGCAGAAGAAGCATGAGAGGGAGTTTGTTGATAGAACTCATCTATCGAGTTAATGGCAGAGCCAGGCCTCCACCCCAGGTTTCCCCCTGCTTCAGATTTAGAGATTTATTCTCTAGACTCTATTCCTAGCTCTAATGGGACAATGGATTTTTTTTCTTCTTTGGGGAAGCATGTGGACTAGACCTCATAGAACCTTTCCAAGTCACAGAAAGCAAGCCATATAATGTTTTCTCCCTTTGCATATGACCTATGCTCTGTTTTTCCCTGAAGGTGCCTAGACAAAGTATATAATGTTCTCCTGAAAAGAAGTTGAGAATACTGTGGTTGATAATACTGTTCTTGGTCAGTCATGGAATATGGTTGTCTCTGGAATTTCATGATCCATAACGGAAAAAACCATGGATTTTGAGTCAGAAAACTTGGGTTCAAATCTCAGTAATACCATTAACTGTGCAAATGTGGAAATCACTCTATGCTTCTGAGTCTCAATTTGCTCATCTATATTATGGGGGTTTGTCTTAGATGAATATGTTACTTTCCAGCTTTATGCTTCTATACTATTGTCTCTCACTGGCCTGGTTTGGCCCACTTTAGTCGGGAGGGAAGGTCCTGGATCCCTCCATCTATCCTTCCCCTGTCACCTGTTCCTCTCTCTCTCTTTCAGCAGAGAGCTGTTCCAAATGCCACATCAATGCAACCTGTATGGAGACCAATAGCTCCGTCATCTGCTCCTGCCTGGATGGCTTCACTGGGGATGGTCTAATCTGCTCAGATGTGGATGAATGTGCCTTCCAGGGGAGCCACAACTGCTCAGCCAGCAACTGTGTGAATACTATGGGTTCCTACTATTGCAGTTGTCCTGACGGTTTCTGGCTGACCCCTGAGAATGCCTGCGAAGACATAGATGAATGTAGTGACCCAAACCTGGGCTGCCATCCTCTGGCAATCTGTACTAACTCTCCTGGCAACTACTCCTGTGTCTGTTTTCCTGGATATTCTGGGGATGGACATCAATGTCACTGCTCCCCTGGCTCCTGTGGACCTGGCTTAGATTGTGTCACTGACTTTGATGGGAACCGGGTCTGTGTGGATCCATGCCAGAACTACACCCTTCTGGATGAGTATTGGAGAAGTACCTCCTATAGAGCTGGCTATTATTGTGATGCCATTAACCAAGGTTGGTATCGTTTTGTGGGCAGGGGAGGTGTGCGCATGCCAGAGATGTGTGTACCAATTAATAGGTGCAATACTGCTGCTCCAATGTGGCTAAATGGAACCCACCCATCCAGTGATGAGGGCATCGTCAACCGGACTGCCTGTGCCCACTGGAGTGGCAACTGCTGCCTCTGGAAGTCTGAGGTGCAGATGAAGGCTTGTATCGGTGGATTCTATGTGTATAAACTGGCCCCTCCACCAGAATGCAACTTGGCCTACTGTACAGGTGAGGAATCACCTATTGTCTGCATAGGGTAGTGACTGAAGAATTGGGCAAGGGGTGGACATTCTTGGAGCCTTCTTTCTTGAGAGCTAAACACTTCAAAGAGATAGACTTTCAAGGTGTTCTCCTTACCTTGTCCTACCACCCACAATACCATGTGTAACTTAGGCTGTGAGTTCACTCTGTTTTTTATCTATCTGTCTGTTCATGTGAACCTACAGACCCAAGCTCTGTGGAAGGGACTTGCAATGCCTGTGGTTTGGATGAAGACTGCAAGGCAGTGAATGGAAACTGGACCTGCCAATGCAAGCAGGTCTCAGATATTACTGGTAAGTTTCTTGTGAGGTAGGGGATGTGGTTACACTGGCCCAAGCAAGGACAATGGATAAGGACAAAAGACACAGTGTGTGTGTGTGTGTGTGTGTGTGTGTGTGTGTGTGTATTCATTTGTGTTTAATCTCTTAATATTAAACATAATTTATTTATATTTGTTATGTTTATAATTTATTTAAATAATAAATAATTAAACATAATGTGAATATAATTAATAATGATAAAATAACTAATAAAATAAATTGAATATAATAAATAATATAATAAATCAATATTAATTAAATAATGATAATTAAAATAATTAAATAAATATAAAAATTACCTCAAGACAGAGGGTACTTAAGCCAAATATTTTATTTTACAGATGAAGAAGGGGGTTAAATTATTTGTCCAGTGATGCTCAGGTATTGAATGTAAGAGGTTGGATTTGAAACCCAAACCTCTGAATTTAGATTCAGTGTTCTTTGCCAAGTACCAGATTGTCTCCCTATACAGAAATTTTGCCCCAAAAGAAACCCTGGAAATCAAAGAATCATAGAGCTTTAGGTAGTAACTGGAAGAGATCTTAGAGATCATATGGCCCCTTTCATTTATAAATTTATAAATAAAGTCAAGAAACTTTTATTGAAAATTTCTATGTACTAGGTACTGTGCTAAGTAAGCAGTGAGCATACAAAGAAATTAAAACAAAACAAAACAAAATGACCATCCCTGTTCTTAAAAAGTTCATAGTCTAGTGAAGGAGAAATAATGAAGAAATGGTAGTTAAGAGAAGTTAAAGAACTTATCCAAGGCAACATAGCTCATTAATAGCAGAGGTAAAGTAAGAATCAAGATTTCCTCATTCCTGGTCCAGAGTTCTTACTACTCAGAAAGAAGTTTTACAATGATAGCTACCTTCACATTGGTGCATACAAATATCCTCTCTAAAGAAAGAGTAAGGAAGAAGACAAACCAACCAGGTACATGAAATATCCTACCCACTGAGATTCACATGGATTTCTGTGAGTCTGTAGCTTAAGGCAAAGGAAGAATTCTAGATTAAAATGTTTTCAGGAGGAAGTTACTAAAAGATATTTAGTCACATATAGTTTCCTTTAAGTTCCAACTAAAATCCTACTTTTAGAAGCCTTCCCCAGTGTCCCTCTTAATTCTAATACCTTCTTCTAAAAATGCCTGCAATGCCTTTCTCATTTATCATATATATATATATATACATATATATGTCTACACACACACACACACACACACACACACACACATATATATATGCATATATATATATGTATATATCTTACATACTTTATTTGGGCAGCTAGGTGGTACAATTGATAGAGCCTTGAAGTCAGAAGGATCTGAGTTCAAATCCAGCATCAGACACTTGCCATTTACTGTGTGACCTTGAGCAAGTCACTTAACCCTGATTGCCTTGCATCCAGGGCCATCTCCGGTTGTCCTGATTCATATCTGGCCACTGGAACCCAGATGACTTTTTTTTTAGTTTTTTTTTTTTTGCAAGGCAATGGGGTTAAGTGGCTTGCCCAAGGTCACACAGCTATGTAATTATTAAGTGTCTAAGGTTGGATTTGAACTCAGGTACTACTGACTCCAAGGCCAGTACTCTATCCACTTAGCCACCTAGCTGCCCCCCACAGATGACTCTTGAGGAGAAAGTGAGGCTGGTGACTTAGCACAGCAAACCCTCACACAAATCCAATCTATGTGCTTGTCATGGTATCAGCTACCTGATGTCATGGTCTTCTTCAAAAATGAAGGACAAGCATCTGTTAAAAGTTTGTTTTATATGTTTTTGTTTGGATGTTTTGTCTTCCTTATTGGATTTTATAGGCTCCTTGAGGGTACAAGTGTCTTTTACCTCTTTTTGGACCCCCAGAACTTTGCACAATGTTTGCAGTTGTTTAATAAATGTTTTTTCATTTTGCCATACTACTTCCACTCAGTCACAACCTGCTTGCTGTATAGACATCTCACCAACACCTAGTAGAGTCCAACATGGAACAGCTTACAGGTATAAAAAAGTGTTTCCTTGTGCTCATTAATAGAGTTTGCCCAGAATCCTGGTGATTTAGAGAGAGCTCAGTAGGTGCTTAGCCACTAGAGTTAGCTATTTAGTTTATAAGGATCCTCACTTTCAGATTTCCATCCAGTGGAAAGGTCCTTGGCCTGGAACACAGGATATCTGAGTTCAAATCTTTTATGGTGAGGAAAAGAGTTAAAATTCATTATTGTCACTTAAGCAATCAGAACTAGGATTGAAGAATAGGAGTTACAAGAGACAAATTTTAGTTCAGACAATTAGAGTTGTCCAAAAATATATCTTGTGAGAGAATGATTTCCCTGTGACTGGAAGGGACTCATCTTCGGCAGGTTAAGGCAAGATAACAAATATTTATTAAGTGTCTACTATTTGCCTTGGTACTACACTAACTATTGGGATGTACCAAAAAGATATTCCTTGCCATCAAGTTGCTTATATGCTAATAGGAGAAGACAATGCATAAAAGAGAGCTGAGAAAGGGAGGAGGGAAGGGAGGGAAAGGATCTGTAGATGATATGGTGGCAAAGTCCAAAAAGTCACAAGCAAAACTGGGAAGGGAATGCAATCTGGTCAACTTGAACTCCTCCCCAAAAGAGAGGCCCCCAGAAGGAACTTCCCAATAAAAGAAGGGGAGCCAGCATGGAAAAAGGATGTTCCAGGATGTGAAAATTCCAGGTGCTAAATGAAGTTTAAGGTTGGGACTGAACTTAGGTTACTTTCAAGTTTCAGCTAAAATCCCACCTTCAACAGAAAACCTTTCCCAATCTCTCTTGTGGTATAAAAGCAAGGCCTTCTTCCTCCATGGCTCATTTCTTGTTAATCTCATATATGGCTTCTTTGAACATACTGTCTTTCTACGTTGTGTCCCTGAAAACAGGAAATACCTTTTATCTTCCTTTGTATGCTCAGTGCTTAGCATCATGCCTGGAACATAGTAGATATTTAATAACTGTTTATTAATTTACTGATTGACCTCTAAAGTTTCTATCCCACTCACATTCTAGAATTCTATTATTCTCTCCTTCATTTGGTTCTTTCAGAAATTGCCAACCTGAAGCCAAATCTCTCTTGTGAGGCCAGTCACATCAAGGTGTCTTTGAACAAGTGCCTGCTGAAAAACTTGGGGTTTGAAAAAATATATACATTTTTGAAAGACAGATCTTGTTTTGGCTTTGAAGAGAAAGACAACCAGAGTTGGGTATCAGTGATAACTCCAGCTCGGGATGGGCCATGTGGAACCATGCTAATGGTAGGTGGGGTGAAGCCTCCCTAGGGCAAGGCTTGAGCTTCTCCAGTGTGGGAGTGGGGTGGGGAGAAGCAGATGGGGTGCCCTACTGTGGGAACCAGGTAGCTGGTCCGTGATTACAGAGAGGCAATTGGGATGGCTCTCGTAATTGATTCTAATCACCTGAGAAGTAGTTTTTCAGTCATGTTCAACTCTCTGTGACCCTATTTGGGTTTCCTTTGTGGAGATGCTAGAGTGATTACTATTTCCTACTCCAGCTCATTTTACAGCTGAGGAACTTGAGTGACTTGCCCAGGGTGACATAGTTAAGCGTCTGGGGCCAGATTTGAACCAAGAAGATGGTTTTCCTGATTCCAAGTCCAGCATTGTTATCTACTGTGCTCATCTAGCAGTCATGTTTAATGACATGAGGTTTATATCCACATATATGTATATATGTTCATACAATCTATATGTGTATATGTGTATATATATAAAGTGTCTGTATATATGATATATAATGAATATATATATATATATATATATATATATATATATGTAATCTTCATATCTATTCCTTATTTCCTTTCCTTCCCCAACCATCACAGCAAAGCCCCAATACTTTCTCGTATTTGTCTCAGGATTTATCTTGGTGACTTATTTTCCCTTTCAATTTTAATTTTAGACCACTTAAAACTATTGGTGGGGCAGTATTTGGGATAGATCACAGAGTATGATTTGTCTTTGTCTTGGCTTCTGTACCTCAGGGAACCCTTGTCATATGTATATATAAATATATATTTACACAACTGGATTTTTTTCTGGGACTTTATCAAGCCTCACCAGTCAAGTTGTTAGATCCCAGAATCAAAGTCCAAGAATCAGAGTTTGCCCCAGTTAGACTGCTTAGTCTATGTTTAGTGTCTTTCAGTCCCCACCTTTGCCTTTAATCTTCCAAGTGGCTTCATTCTACACATCTTCTCAAAACCTACCTTCCTTCCTCTCTTATTCCCCCTCAGCTGGGTGAGTCATATAAATAGTGCCTTTAATTCTGGATTCCTCTTTGCCTCTTTCCTTCTATCAAACTTTCACATTCTGGGTCCCCTTCCCACTTAGCCAGTTCTTGTACTGAAACATAATCTCTTAGGAATCTTGAGTGGAAAGAGACTTTAGAAAGTATTTGGATCAAACACATGACAAAAATTCCTTAACTTAGAGAAATTAATCTAATAAAGAATTTGCAGGCATGGTAACAGCAGTGTTAGTGGGCTTTTATCCCACAAACCATGCCACTGAGATGCCTACTTGTTATGCCTATATGTAAGATCAGTCCTGAAGTATTTAAGGAAATTTTTGTTCCTGTCAAGAGGGCAATTCAACAATAAAGATGATTTGAAAACCTTCAATCTGAAGGGTCATATAGGGAGATCAGCACTAACAACAACAACAACAACAACAACAACAATAATAGACAACGCACAACTCTTTTTTTTCTTATATTTAATTTTAATTTTATTTTTTCTCAGTTATATATAAATGAAAGTTTTTTGACATTTAAGAACATTAGTTCCATACTTTGTTTCTCCCTTCCCTTTACCTTGACAAAGAGGCAGTGCACTATATGTATGTCTTATCATCTCTATAATACTCTGAAAAATCCAACTTTAGGAAGTTTTATTGCAAAAGATTCAGGCTTGGTCTTACATAATAATAATAATAATTAATATTTCCATAACACTTTCTCTGTGTTAGATATTATTAGTAGTATTTTACAATTATTATTATATCTCATTTGACCCTAACAACAATTCTAAGAGGCAAGTGCTATTATTATCCTCATTTTACAGTTGAGGAAACTGAGGCAAACAGAGGTTCAGTGACTTGTCAAGGGTCACACAGCAAATATTTGAGGCCAAATTTGAATTTAGATCTTCCTGACTCCAGACCATGTCTTCTATCCTCTGTACCACTCAGATGCCCATGCACATGCAATGTGAACAAAGAAGGCAATGAGGGCCTCAAGTCTTAGGATGAGTCAAAAAGTCCCTGGGAAGGCTCATTGCAGCAAAATATCGTTGCCTTTACCCACCTTTTGCCTAAATTTCACTGTTATTATTTTATTCCTTTTTATCTTAAAGACTTTTCTTTCTTCCAGAATCTTATCTTGAAATGGAAATACCCCTGGGAAAGGTTACAAATTTAGATGTTATCATTCCATACAAGAATCTGACAACCAGGAGGAAGGAGGGAGATCATGGCATGATAGAAACCCTAAATTTGAAGTCAGAGACCCTCAATTCTAATCCAGGCTCCTTTTCATTTACTAGTTGTGAGATCTTGGTCAAGTCACTTCATGGCCTTTAACTTCAATTTCTCACCTGCAATATGAGATTCTTTTAATTCTCAATCCTATGATCTTTGGATAGAGGGGCATATATCCTAGAAGTCGGGGGTCCAGAAGCACCAAAGGAGTGAAAGGAAAGCATCATAAACTTCATAGTTTCCTTAGAACTAACCTATATAGTGATTATATCTAGTGAGCTTTTCTCTCTGCTCCCTTCTAGAAAAACCAAACCCATGCTACATATAGCAACACTCTCTACTTGTCTGATGACATCATCATTCGGGATACCAGTATCAACATCAACTTTCAGTGTGCCTACCCTCTGAACATGGAAGTTAGTCTTCAAACAGCAGCACAACCCCTTATCAGGTAAGATAGTTCACATCTACAGAGTGCTTTAAGGTTTGCAAAATAGTTATCTAGTTTCAGATACAACCCTGTGAGGTGGGAGCCATCAATAAACCATTTTACAGTTAAGGAAACTAAGACATGACTTGCTTCAGGTCCCTTGGGGCAGGGGGGGGTGGGGATTTGAATTCAAGTCCTTCCAACTTCAAATTCAGCACTTTGCTACTGTGCCACCTAGTTGCTTAGGGAGGAGAGTGTATTTTTTCTCTGCAGAGGCCTGTCCTTCCTATTTGTTCAGGGAATAGTCAACAGTCTATGGGATAGGACAACCTGAGCCCATTATGAACATTGTATTCAAATCCCATAATCTTAACACTGAAGGGATCTCAGATTTCTTAGTGCAATCCCCTCATATTTTAAAGATGAGGAAACTGGAGCTTAGAAAGACAAATGAGTTGGTCAAGTTCAAATGATGGTTAGCATCAGAGAAAGTATTCAGGGACAAATCTTGACTAAGAAGCTTGATCTTTATAGCTGGAAGGTCATCTTAGAGATCATCTAGTCCAATCCCCTCACTTTTCAGATGAGAAATTTAGGACCTAGTAAAATAAAGTGAGTTATTCAGGATGATACTACAATGAAATATCAGCATCAGGACTTGAACCCAAGTCTTTTAATACTCAACACTATTTCTGCTCTACCACATTAACTCTCAGCCCTGTGATATGGCCTCTTAACAACATGTGCTCTCTCCTACTACAGTTCCCTGAACATCAGTGTTGGTGGGACAGGGATGTTTACAGTGAGGATGGCTCTCTTCAGAAGCCCGACCTACAGATTGCCCTATGAAGGCTCTTCCGTAGCTCTCTCCACCGAGGCCATACTCTACGTGGGCACCATATTAGAAAGGGGAGATGCAATCCAGTTTGTTCTACTGATGATGAATTGCTATGCCACCCCCAACAGCAATGCTACGGACCCCTTGAAATACTTCATCATAAGAGACGGGTAGTTGACTATCCTTAAAGGAACTGTGTGGCTTAGGGTCTCAGGGGGAGGAGGAATTAAAGGGAAATGAGGAGGGAGTATGGACTATCACCAAATAGCATTGTGGAGTGGGGAGAGGGACAAGAAACAGATAGAAAGGAGGCAAGATGACTTCTGAGCCTCGGGGGGGAACCAGGCAGTGTTCCTATACAGTGACACACAACATATTTCTTTTCTGTCAGGAAGGTAAGGCCTCTCTCACTCTTCCCTTGATGAACTCCTCTTGGTACTCCCCTCTTCTGATTGAACTCTCTCTTGACCTTTAAAATGCCCAATATACTACTGGCCTACTGAGATTATATTTTAGTTCCCAATCCTGACTACTGAGGGAGAAAGAGCCATGTGAACACATCTTTTGCAGATGTCCACGCACTCAGGATCCAACCATTCAGGTGGTGGAGAATGGAATGTCCGCCCAAGGTCGATTTTCAGTCCAGATGTTTAGGTTTGCTGGGAACCATGACCTAGTCTACTTACACTGTGAAGTTTCTCTCTGTGACACCAGAAATGAACAGTGCAAACCTGTAAGTTGACTCTGTCTCTTTTCTAGCTTCTTCCTAGTCCAACCTTCCTAGCTCAGTCAATAATTGATTCACATTTCTCCAGGTATCCTTGGATCTAAAAGAGATCAGGCCACAGAGAAAAGTCAAATAAACTGCAGTCTTATTTCTATGCCCTTACATCTGAGTATATAGATAGGGATTTGGATTTTAGATAGGGTATCTTTGCTTTTATTCTCTTTATCTAAGACAAAGGGTTTTTTTATTTAAGGCAACAGGATTAAGTGACTTGTCCAAGGTCACACAGCTAGGCAGTTTTTAAGCATATAAGGCAGGATTTGAACTCAAGTATTCCTGACTCCAGGGTCTGTGCTCTATCCACTGTGTCACCTAGCTGAACCCTTAAGGCAAGGATTTTTCAACTTTTATATGGTCTTTCAGGAGTCTAGTGAAACCTATGAACCAACCCCCTTCTCAGAATAGGTTTAAATGCATAAGATTGTAAAGGAAACCAATTATATTGCTATCAAAGTCTTAAAAAGAAAAACAAAAATCAAGTTCACAGATGACAAGTTAAGAGTCCCTAGTCAAAGAATACAAGGATCAGGAAGAAAGGATTGATGTGTCAAGGCAGAACAGGATTATTTAGAAGTGCAATGGGGATGGTGGAAATTTGGAAAAAGTCTGACTTTGTGTGATGCATTGCCTCAGTTTATCATTTGATTAGTAATTTAGTAATATTGACAAGTGTATTCTTAAAAAAAGATGATAACACAAAATCACATATAAAACTATGAACTCCTATTTCTAGTTGATTTAAAAGAAAAAAATATTTATATAAATTTTAATGAAATAGTGCAGCAAGGGTATTTGAAAGCAACTAGAAATAACTCTAATACAATTTGCAGGCGGAAAGGAAGACTGTAAAAGTCAACCAGTTAGTGCTGACTCACATGTGATAGGAAGCAGACTGGAACCTGGAATCCAAAATGAACAATTAAGAGTTTGCCCCATAAGATGACCCATCTAGAAGCCAATGTAACCTTTGCTCCAAAAGTTTCTTATTTGAGGATTTCACAAATAAGTTATTTTTATCAGTGTTGGCACTCTCTGCTTATACAGATTGTAAACTCTTCACAACTTATTAGACAGTCTTTGGCCAAAACATTCTCTACTCTTTGGTCAAGCTGGTGAATGTCCTGATCCTTCAACTACAAACACATAGTCTATCAACAGGACCACGATTGAAACTTTTCTAGCTAGCCAGGATCCATCAGAGTTTGTGTTCCACTGGCCCAGACTTCAAGAAGATAACAAATTTTGTTGGATGAATACATCATGGGACAGCCCAACTGTTTCATTAATATTACTCAAAGAAAGTGGGGAAGGTTCCCTGCTGTTATAGTGAACTTTGGGGAGTAGCACATTAGTAGCATAGGAGGAACTGGCAAGAACTGATCTGCTTTTTTCCATGTAATATCCTAATCAATGAAATTACATATCTATTTGATTGATATCTTTACTGTTCATATATCTAATCTTAATCTTTTCTTCTTTACCCTTGTTTTTCTTTGTTATTATTTTTTCTATAGTGTAGGTATATATGCTGTGTGAATCCTGCCATCTATCTTCTGTACCCCTTCATATCTCTTCACACATTTCTTTATGTTCTTAATATTTTATAAGTATTTTGGATCTTTTAAATTAGTCAGTATTCTTTTCTCAGATCCTCAGTTTCATGATGGAGATGACTGTCAAGGACTGTGGGTTATGCCACCCAGGACAATCCAGTTATGAGGTTTCACCTAATAAGAGTTTCTTTGTGTCACTTTCTCTTCCCTACAGTCTTGCTCAGGGACCAGACGCCGTAGCGGAGGTGTTATCAACCAAGCTCAAGTTCTGAACTTGGGACCCATCACTCGGAGAGGTAATTGACTTTTGCATTCATGGACTCTTTGGTTAGGGAAGTGGGGGTATAGCTACTTTGGCAACAGAGCCCAGGGACAAAAGATAGTGTTTTTCTGTTCATGATTAGAAGTTTCTGGATATCTGGATGTTGGGAGAGCCAATATTTTTTTCTCTTATAGGAATGTCCCATTAATAATGATTCTTTTCTTTAGCATTCACACTAGATATTGCTACCTAGCTGAAGGGAAAGTATTGACCCCATAAGGACTGAGTCACAAATCCTAGAAATGGAGAAGATTTATTCAAACCAAAGATAAGAGTAAACACACAACTTCCTTCAGTCACAAAGTTGTGAGAAAGAAACCCTATCTCACTATACTAGGTGGGAACTTTGATGGTAGAATGAGCAGAGTGGTTTGGTGAGCACCAGAATTCTGTCTAGTCATAGAGCTAGAAAATAAGAACACCAAGTTGCCATGCATACTTTCTATAAATATAGAAATTTAGAGCTAGAGGGGAACAAAAATCACAATATTATCCATCTCCTTGCCTCTACCCTAGTTAATAAGTAAGCAAACTCAAAATTTTTTCTCTGGTCCTTTTGTAAAGATGCCTCAAGATAGACACTCCATTGTCTTAATTGTCCATTGAAGTAACCAACCCCATTACCCCAAATAAGTCAAGCCTGTTAGGCACTTAGGGGATGCCTTCCCAGAACCAGGCACCAGGGAAACAGAGGACTTGTTAAAGAGAAGTGCAAAACATGGCCCCAGATATTAAGTACAGTATAATCTCTTTGGGGGAAGATAAAACAATTAGAGAATAGTAAAATAAGGCATAAAAATTAAATGCTAAATTGCCTACTCTAGATATTAAGGTCAGAGAAGGGTAAAATCAGGGTAGGGTAGAATGTTCAGGATTGGCCTCCTGGAGGAAGAATCTCTGAAATATTATGATCATAGAACTAGAAGAAACCTCAGGGGCCCTCTAGTTCATACTCCTTATTATGTACTTATGAAAACTGAGGGCCAAGAATACTAAGTGACTTACCAAAAGATCACACAATTAGTAAATAACAGAGATGGTGTTTGAATTTAGATACATTGAAAAATAGATGATACACAAGACTGTGATGATAGCTGTCAATTGTATAATGATTTATGGCCACAAATGAATAAATATATGTTCATTATCTTATTTGAGATTTACAAGGGCCTCTATATGGTTAACAGTGCTAGAATTATAGCCCCACTTTGAAGATAAAGAGGCTAAGTTATATAAATAAGCAACTTTGAAAACTATGATCAATGCAATGACTATTTTTGATTCCAGAGGTCTGATTATGAAAAATGCTATTTATTACAAAAAAGTGATAGATTTATGGTCCAGAATAAAACATACAAATTCATGTATACATACACACATCACACATCAACATATATACGTTATCTCTCTATATATTTTATGTATTTTATATTACATATTATTATATCTATACATTATGTATTTATTATATATAATATTCTATATCTAAGTGCATATGAGACATATATAAGAATGAGAGGAAATGCATGTATATATTGTATTTATCTATGTACATATTATATATCTATATTTATAGTATGCATGTATGTATATATAAAACATTTGGACAGTTAGCTAGTGCATTGGATAGAGTGGCAGGCCTGAAGTCAGACAGACTCATCTTCATGAGTTCAAATCTGACCTCAGACACTTACTGTGTGACCCTGGCTTAACCACATTTGTCTCAGTTTCTTTATGTATAAAATGATGTAGAGAAGGAAATGGTAAACCAATCCAATATCTCTGCCAAGAAAACCCTAGAGAGGGGTCATGAAGAGTCAGATAGGTGTGAAATGAGTGAACAACTAAAATAAATACACAAAACATAAATATAAGTATTAGATGCATATACATATAGTTCATATCTATAAATAGATATGAATGCTTACTATATATATACATTTGAGACATATATATGTAAATATGGATTAAATTTATCTATGTATAAATAGAATAGATATTTATTATGCCTGTGATACCTACATATGTGTGTGCATGTTATAGATCATATGTGTATTCCTCATATGAGACATATATGAGACTGATATGTATGTATACATCTATATATAACAAAGCTATATGAGTCTATGTATATATTACCTACAATTATATCTACACTTATATACTTAAATATTTATTTGTATACAACTATTTGGGGAATTTGTTTTACTTAACAATGTATATTTACTATAAGACATTTTCTTTTTTCAATGGGGTAAAGAATAGAAAGGAGAGAAAATAGATTTCTATTCATTTTTTTAAAAATAGAGAACTGAGAGGGGTATTATAGATGTGAAATGCTGCACAAACTATCAGAGGTCATTGAATTATTCATTTTACTTGAACATTTTGCTTTGTTACATGAGATATCTCATAAGTGAGAATAATCTGTAAATGATTGACTATAAAACCAACAATAAAACTGGAATTTAAAAAAATGGGTAGAGAGAGGCCTAAGGAAAAACCCTTTTATTCTGCTATGGAGAAAGTTGAAGCCCTTAAGAGGTTGTGAGTTGTCCAAGACCAAAAATATAAAGTTGAAGTAGTTAACTAAGAAAATATTTCAAGAAGGTATAAAAATAGGAATTATCATCTGAGATACATCCTGAATCCAATGAAACTTTTGAAGGACTTGAGTAATATAAACCTGAAAGCATGATAAAGATGTGTGATGCTTCTTTGAACTCATCCTCTCTTCATCTCTTCTTCTTGCCTCCCCTTTGACTGTTAGGATTCCTCTTATAAAACCCTTTACTATTTGAAGAATGAATTCAAGCCTCTCCTTAATCTTGTGTCCTCCGGGGCAACTCAATAAACTAATGTGTCTCTTTGTACCCTCAGCTGCTCAGGTTGGCACATCGAGTGACATCCCTAGCCATTCAGGTATGTAATTTTCTCCTTGATAATCTAGGCCACAGTTTATGAACAAAGCTGTAGCTACTTTGTTCAGTGGCTCAAAAGAAATGTGAAATGTGCCAATTTATAGATGTCTCCCTCCAATGGTCATATGGACAATTTGTGTCTGACTTGTCATAGAGCCATCCAAACTTGTATTGATCTGATCAGCCACAGTCAGACATACTGTGCATTGGCCCCAACATCATGATGTCTTGTTGGTCCTCCTTAAGCATTAAGGATAAACAATACTATCTGTCAACCCCTTTAAACTCAGTTTCTTCATGCAGGTTGTATTAAATGGCCTCCAAGATCCTTCCCTTCTAGCTCCAAAGTTATCTTCTTGGGATCCTTGTGATTTTACCTGCATTAAACTTGTATTAAATCACATGCTCTCAGGACATATTAAAAGGCAAATCAGAAGGAAGAACCAGAGTCCTTGTACAATGGCTCCCTGTGTCTGACTGAAGGAGTAATTCAAAGTCACTTAGGGAGTGACACCAAATTGCACAATGACTCCTATTAATAGGCAACAAAATGGTACAGGAGATAGAGGAACAGCCTGGGTCCAAGGCCCTTCTCTGACCCATACTGGCTGTGTGACCCTGGATAAATCTTTGACCCTCTCCATGATCTAGGCAATTTTATAAGATGGTAAGTTGCAAAGAGAGTTGCCTATCTTCATTGGTGGAGAAGTTTCCTCCCCTGCAGTTCTCTACACTGGGGAAGGGAATAAAAATTTGTAAAGTGCCTACTATGCACAAAGTTGAATGTTTTTATTTATAAATAATTGCCTCATTTGAACCTCACAATAACATTGTGAAATAGGTGCTATTATTATCTTCACATTACAATTGAGGAAGCTAATGAATTGGAAGGTTTTTAAGAAAGAAATGATGGGTTTATGAAGCACTGCCCTAAAGCACTTGGCATTATTTCACTTCATTATTTCCATGATTGGTGAGGGTGAATATTATCTTCTTTTTACCCATAAGGAAATTGGGGTTCAGAGAGGCTAATCAATTTATCCAAGGTTACATAGGAAATGGCAGAGTTAGAACTCAATCTTAATCCTTCTGATTACAAAGTCAATGCTGCTTCTACCTTCCAGAACTTCCACATTATGGATCTGATTGAATGTAACTCCTATTAAGCTAAACATGAGATTGCTCAGTTCTTCCTTTACTCTGCCTTTGAGGGTCAGCAATTAATTGGTAGACCTCATGGTTCCATGATTTGAACATTAGACCATGACTCTATGCGAAAGAAAGAAAGAAAGAAAGAAAGAAAGAAAGAAAGAAAGAAAGAAAGAAAGAAAGAAAGAAAGAAAGAAAAGAAAAGAAAAGAAAAAAACTTGTGTTGACAGTGGGAAAATCCAGTTGAATATCTAGCTGCTTAGTCTGTCTGTTGCCCACCCAACATCTGTATGGAGACCAGGTGATACTCTCAGATGTTTGCTTCTGCCATAACAACATCCTGTAATATTTATTCCACTCCTGCCCCCCCAATCATTATGTGAGTCCCATGGCAATTGAGAACCTACCATGAGAACTTCTATAGTATTTCTTACTTTCATTTCAGGGTTCCTGACCCCATGGCTAGGTTTGACCCTGCCAATTGCTCTGCTTTTAGCAACTCAGTGATCCAACTGAGGGAAAAGCTGGGTTTGCAAACAGCTGCTGCATGTAGTCAAAAAGGGAAGAAGCTTCAGAACCAAGAATCTACAGCCTACACTTCATTCACTGAAGAGGGAGGAAGAGATCCAGCACTGGAGATAGCA